>NC_056733.1:1568626302-1568736274 GCF_019279795.1 Protopterus annectens | reverse complement strand
AAGGATAGATGAAGAGGAGTGAAGAACAAGAAGGCTGTTGGTCCAAGGATAGCTATGAAGAGGATGAAGAACAAAAGGCTGTTGGTCCAGATGGCATACCTGTGGAGGCATGGAGGTGTTTAGGTGAAATGTCTGTGGAGTTTTTAACTAGATTGTTTAATGAAATCTTGGAAAGTGAGAGGATGCATGAGGAATGGAGAACAAGTGTTTTGGTACCGATTTTTAAGAATAAGGGTGATGTGCAGAGCTGTAGTAACTATAGAGGGATTAAACTGATCAGTCACAGCATGAAATTATGGGAATGAGTAGTGGAAGCTAGGTTAAGAAGGGAGGTGATGATTAGTGATCAGCAGGATGGTTTCATACCAGGAAAGAGTGCTACAGATGCAGTGTTTGCTCCGAGAGTGTTGATGGAGAAGTACAGAGAAGGTCAGAAGGAGTTCCATTGTGTCTGTGGATTTAGAGAAAGCATATGACAGGCTGCCTAGAGAGGAGTTGTGGTATTGTATAAGGAAGTCGGGAGTGTCACAGAAGTATTTAAGAGTGGTACAGGATATGTATGAGGGTAGTGTGACAGCGGTGAGGTCTGCGGTGGGTGTGACGGATGCGTTTAAGGTGGAGGTGGGATTACATCAAGGATCAGCTCTGAGCCCTTTCTTATTTGCAATGGTGATGGGCAGGTTGGCAGACGAGATCAGACAGGAGCCCCCATGGACAATGATGATTGCAGATGACATTGTGATATGTAGTGAGAGTATGGAACAGGTGGAGGAGACCCTGGAGAGGTGGAGATGTGCTCTCTAGAGAAGAGGAATGAAGGTCAGCAGGGCTAAGACAGAATATGTGTGTGTGAATGAGAGGGAGGATAAGAGGAATGGTGGGGAAGGTGGATGAGTTTAAGTACTTGGGATCAACAGTTCAGAGTAATGGTGAGTAATGGTGAGTGTGGAAGAGAGGTGAAGACGAGAGTACAGGCAGGATGGAGTGGGTGGAGAAGTGTCAGGAGTGAGTTGTGACAGACGAGTACCAGTAAGAGTGAAAGTGAAGGTCTGCAAGAGGGTAGTGAGACCAACTATGTTATATGGGTTGGAGACAGTGGCACTGATGAAAAGGCAGGAGTCGGAGCTTGACGTGGCAGAGTTGAAGATGTCAAGATTTGCACTGGGTGTGACGAGGATGGACAGGATTAGGAATAAGTATATTAGAGGGTCAGCCCAGGTTGGAAGGGTTGGAGACAAAGCCAGAGAGGCAAGATGATGTTGGTTTGTACAAGTGCTGAGGAGGGATGCAGAGTATATTGGGAAAAAGATGTTAATGATGAAGCTGCCAGGTAACAGGAAAAGAGGGAGGCCTAAGATAAGGTTTATGGATGTGGTGAGAAAGGACATGCAAATGGTTGGTGTGACAGAGCAAGATGCAGAGGACAGGAAGAAATGGAAACAGACAGATGATCTGCTGTGGCGACCCCTAATGGGAGCAGCCGAAAGAAGAAGAAGATCCATTTACGACTGTCATACTAACAAAAAGTAGGTGGGTAAGATGCACACACCCTGAACTGTACAGCTTTTTTGGATCTTAGTTATGAATGTTAGTAGTGTTTGCATCTCAATGGTCGTATGCAGGGTTGCCAGATGTCCCTATTTGGGTGGGACTGTCCCGAGATCAGCAGCCTGATCCCGAGTCCTGCCCTGCCGGTTTAAATCCCGGCCAGCCTCCGCTTTGTTTGTGGTTTTTTGTTTTTTTATTTTTTTTGATTGTCCCGTATACCTGGCATACAGGCCAATCAAAAATTGCTAAACCCGGAGCTTCTTGTGTTCCGCATTAAACACGAGAAGCTCTGTGTTTAGCGATTTTTGATTGGCCCATATGCCGGTATACGGGCCAATCAAAAATCGCTAAACACGGAGCTACTTGTGTTGAATGCGGAGTTGCAATGCATTAAACACGAGAAGCTCTGTGTTTAGACCTTTTTTTTTTTTTTTTTTTGGGTCTTCACTTGCCGTGAGAGACCTTCTTTTTTGTCCCTACCCGGGGGGCTGGAAATCTGGCAACCCTGGTCATATGTTATAAATAGTTGTGGTCATAGCAAGGAGATATTAGCAAGATTTATGCATATTAAAGGTTGTGTCATATAGTAGCTGTGGCAGTAGGAGTTAGTTGTAAATATTACCAGTATTTTTGCATATTAATGGTAATATTTCAGGACACCTGCAAACTTGTCTGATGCATCAATGCTGTGAAAGACTCCTCATGAGATGTAAATTTCATGAGTCATTGATGATTGCTGGTGCAAGTGTGCCTAGGAAGTTACTAGGCTATAGGCCTTGAGGCCCTTCCAAGCCTAGCCAAGAATTTAGCTCATGGGAAGTTTAATTTTCGTGTTTCGCCTTACATAGGCTGGTAATATGCTTTCGGCCCTAGGGCCTATACAAGCCTAGCCATAACAATTCCCTGGCTATTTCTTCCCACACTGTTTACTTCCCTGGACCCCTGTCTAGCAGGGCGACTGACGTGATCCACGGGATAAATTTCCTATTTCCCATCCAATCATTAAGCTTCCTTTTGAAGAGGGCCAAAGAGGCACTCTGCTTGACATGTATGGGCACTCTATTCCAGAGTCTGGGGAGTCTCTGGGTCAGGAACCTATCCCTCCAGCATGTTTTGTTTATTGTGATGACACTGTTTAGATCCCTGGAGCGTATGGCTCTGAGGGATTGTGATTTCTTTAAGTGTAGCATGTCCAACAGCTCTGGGTTTGACATTGCCTTGTTTGTTAAGCAGAGATAGCCTCGGAGTAGACGATATGCAACAGAGTATAGCTGGAGTTTTTTAAGCCTGTCAGCATAGTGCATCTGCTTTAGGCCTGTGATTCTTTTACTGAGGTATTTCTGTGGCCTTTCCAGTTGTTGCAGATGTCTTGAGAGGTACATACCAAATGGGGCGTTGTATTCTATAATGGGTCTAATGAGGGATGAGTACAGTGGGACAATGACCTCCTCCTTTTTTCTGGATGAAAAGCCCTTAGTGATGAGGTGTGCCACATAGAAGGATTTCCTGACTGTTGTGGCAATGTGGTTATTGAAGGTGAGACCACTGTCCACCCGTGTCCCTAAGTCTCTTATCACACTGTCGGTGTTTAGTGTACTGCCACCTATGTGGTAATTCACAGGTGCATGTTTTTTCCCAAAGGGGATAACTATACATTTCTTGGCATTGAGCTTGAGCCCATGGCTCTGTCACCAAACATGTTTCTGTAAGGCCCTTTTGTAGAGTATCCACATCATTTGGGGATTCAATAATGGCTCCCAGTTTACAGTCATCTGCGAACTTTGTTAGCCAGAGTCCCTTAGTGTTGGCCTGTACTTCAGAGAAGTAGATGTCAAACAAGAGAGGTCCCAGAACTGAACCTTGAAATACTCCACTTGTCACTTGTCTGGAGCTGGATTTGGAGTGAGGTACTTTTACAGTGTTGGTTCTGTCAGTAAGCCATCTGGCAACCTATTGAGTTATGTAGGGATTAATGCCCAGCTTATTAAGTTTATCTATGATTCCAGAGTGGTGGTTGGTGTCAAAGGCCTTGGCGAGGTCCATATAGGCTGTGTGGACTGCCTTACCCTCGTCCACGGCTCTGGAGACTGATTCGAAGAAGTCATTCAGGTTCAGGAGACAAGATTGGCCCTTCACGAACCCAAACTGGGTGGGGTCCAGTGTTTTAAGGTTGCCAATGTCTTTGTTTATAAGTTCCATGATAATACGTTCGATGGCCTTGCAGGTAAGGCTCATCAGACTGATGGGGCGGTAGTTCCTGGGATCCAAATTGGATCCCCCCTTGTGGAGTGGGATAACTGTAGCTGTGCGCCACTCAGTGGGCACTAAGCCTGAGGTGAGGGTATGATTAAACATGCCACTTAGTTGAGGTGCCAGTTCATTTTGTAGTTCATGTAGTACACAGCCCAGGATGTCATCTGGTCCCATGGATGCTGTATTCTTAGCTTTGGAGAGTGCGTTTTTTTACCTGTGTGGCTGTTATTACCAGAATTTGGCAATCTTCCGGTATTGAGATGGTTCATTTAGGGGGTGAGAGGGGGGGTAAAGTTGGCACTGAATCGATCTGCCGGGATATTGGCAATATCCTTGGGATATTGCCGTAATGGTGTAGTAATGATTTCTGAAGGATAGCTTAAGGATTTGGGAGTGGGGTCTTCAGCATTCTGATGTGAATTGCTGCATATGTGCAGCAAAACTATATGTGACTGGTATAGTCCCCAGGGTACTGGAGACTATTAAGTGTTATGACAGGGTGCAATGGCTTCTGATTCTGCAAAATGACACATTTTTGACAAATTTGTTGTAGTAAAGCATTAGTGGGCTTGCAAGATAAGTTATTCCTCCAGGCATGCATTTGATAGCAAAAATGACACAAAGGAGGTGGGTGGCAAGCACATATCATGAACTGTACAATTTTCTTTTCTCCTGTTATGAGTAATAAAAACATTTACATATTAATGGCAGTACAGTGGTACCTTGGTATTTGCCTGGTTTGAAACTTGTCAGATTTGGTATTCGTCGCATTTTGATTCGAAAAAATCGTCTTGGTACTCGTTTGTTGGCACTCATCACACTTGCTAGATCAGGTCTGCTGTCACTTGTGTTTTTTTTTTTAATTGTTGCGCTATTAATGCCAAGAACAACCATCTCCACCACCATGAAAAATAGAGGCCATCAAAGTAGCTGATGTTTGCCAAAGGAGTGAAAGCTGTGACAAAACAAAGATCACAGACATTCGAGGAAGTGGAAAAATTGTTGATTTGAGTAAATGAAAAACAGCTGCTGGTAGTATTTCAGAGGCCATCATTTATGAAAAGGCAAAAGTGTTGCATGCTGGTCTGTAGAAAAACAAGCCTGGAATGACTGCTGAGAGTAGTGAAGTGTTTAAAGCCTGTCATGGGTGATTTAAAAGCTTAAAAAAGGGAAGTGGCATATGTAGTGTGGTGCAACATGGAGAGGCAGCCAGTGCCAACAGTAAAGCTGCCAGTTAATTTGTTCAGGAGTTGAAGTATGTAAAGGCTGAGGGTTTTATTCCTCAACAAATGAGACAGGGTTGTTCTGGAAAAAAAATGCCCAGCAAGGACGTACATCCCTCGAGAGGAGAAGGCATTACCAGAGCACAAGCCAATGAAGGACAGGCTATCTCTGTTGTTGTGTGGGAATGCGAGTGGGGATTTGAAGCTTAAGCCTCTGCTAGTCTACCATAATGAAAACCCATGAGTTTTCAAGAAAAATAATGTGATAAAAAGTAAGTTACATGTATTGTGGAGGGCTAATAGTAAAGCTTGGTTCACCAGGAATTTCTTCACAGGGTGGATGAATGAAGTGTTGAGCCCATCTGTGAAAAAATATTTAGTGGAGAAAGATTTGCCTCTGAAGGCTCTGCTTGTTTTGGACAGTGTTCCTGCTCACTCTCCAGGCTTGCAGGACAACTTGTTGGAGGAGTTTAACTTCATCACTGTGAAGTTGTTTCCCCCCTAACACAGCTCCTGTGATCCAACCCATGGAACAGCAGGTCATCTCTTATTTTAAAAAACTGTGCACAAGAGCATTTTCCAGAGGTTTTGAAGTGACCTCAGATACAGAGTAGGCTTTGAGAGAATTCTGGGAAAAAAATGTTTTAATATCCCCCAGTACCTAAATCTTATTGATAAGACCTGGGAGGAAGTCTTACACAGGACCATGAACTCTTCCTGGAAGAAATTGTGTCCAGAAACTGTAACTCAGGGGGACTTTTGAAGGCTGAGGCAGAGCCTAGGCTTACAGGTGATGTGAAGGATTTTGTGACTCTGGGTAAGTCTATGTGCTTTGCCGGTCAATGTTGATGATGTGGAGGAGTTAGTTTAGGAGCATAAAGAAGAGCTTAGCATGGAGGAGCTGCAGGAGCTTCGGAGGAACAGCACCATAAAACGTCTGAGGGAACTGTCTTCAGGTGAGGAGGAGGAGGGTAAGGGAGGATGTCCCCAGTTCATTAATCAAGAAAATGTGCACAAAATGGGTGGAAGTGCCGAATTTTGTTGAAAAATATCACCCTGACAAAGCTCTAACAAGCCATAATGGTAATTTGTTCAGTGACTAAACATTTTCCCATTTTAGACGCATCTTGAAACACAGGCAAAAACAAGCATGATTGGGTAGGTGTCTAGTGAAAATTAAACCTGGTGAGTTTCAAGCAGTGTTCAGTGGTTATAAGAGACAGAAAAGAGAAACAGAAATAATTCCTGGACAGTTGCTTGAAGTTTTTATGGAAGAGGACTCTCCTTCCAAACAATAATATTTCTCTTCCTCACCACCATCCCTTTAGGCCATGTACATACTGTTTATTACTGAACTTTTACTGTACAGTACTGTTTATTACTGAACGTATACTGATTATTAGTAAAATACAACAGCTAAAGTGAAGTTGTACTGTTTTAGTGAACTTATACTGTTTATTCGTTAAATACAACGCCATTAATGCATATAATGCCTTATAAAATGTGCATTTTCGGGGGGGTCTGGAATGGATTAATTCCATTTACATTATTCCTTATGGGAAACATTTGTTTGGTACTAATTGTTTTCACCACTCATCTTGCCTTCTGGAATGAATTAACAGTGAGTACCAAGGTACCACTGTAACTCAAAAATTAGCTAGCAAGGTGGCATGTTTTATCTGGCATAGTATGCACACAGTGAGGCTATCACTGCAGGATGTGCAGGCCTTGAGTAATTAAACTTTTTGTAGAAAGTTTTATTAACTATTTTCCAAATGTTATCCAAACAATGAGCATGATTGTGTCATGTTAGGGGCCTGAACAGGCAGTGGCTATTAAGAAAAAAAAAAACCCGGTAAAATCAGTTGTATAAAATAACGTGTCCAGAATTATAACTGTGTTTTAAAGGCAGGTTATTAATAATAATAATAGCCTAATATTAGAACTAATAATTATACGAATACTATTCACACACAAAACGATTGTAAAAATTACATAAAAAGGAAGTAGTCAACATGCATGTATTGAGTTGTACAACTTTTTTTCGTCCACAGTCATGACTGTTGACAGTGTTGTTGAGTCTTTCGGCTTTTCCCGGTTAGGGGTCGCCACAGCGGAACTCCAGTCCGCTAATGATTGGTAGTTGATTTTTACTTGTCTAGTTACCAGCCCTGATGCACAACCTTCAACGAAGGTACGCCCATTCACGCATGTCTCCACGCAGAAGACGCTCTAGCTGAGAATTGAACCGGACAGCGTCTTACTGTGTGGTGACAATGCTACCGCAGCACCACCACCGCGGGTCACAGTCAAGACTATTGACAGTAGTTGTATATAAATATCAATGTCTCCAGAATGGTACCCTCAACATTAGATAGTCTGTATGTGGAAGCTGGCCTGATTTGGTATACATGAAGAGAAAAAACTGCCATTCTGAGATGTACATGTCTTACATAATTGAAAAAAGTGCAGAAGGTTATGAAATATTTTCCAGTAATAATTGCATGAAGTGTTAGTTTCACATATCGTTGCCTAAGTAAGCAGTTTGTGTAGCATGTCTTTAGTACCCGTTTTCGTCTAAGGGAAACTCATCCAAGGATAACTTTGTTTTACATACAAGTTATCTGTATTAACACTATTCTAATATTGAGACTAATTTCTCAATAACTGTTGCATCTTGCATTAGTAAGCCGGATGGGCTCTCCAAGATAACACAATTTGGTAGGCCTACATTGTGAAATCATCACTGTGGGATGTGCAGGACATATTACCCAATAAGGTTTGCAAAAAGGTATGAAACTATTACAAGTTTACCATTTTTAATTAGTAATGCAAAAATGGAATGTGAATCTAACATGGGGGATATGCAAGTAGTGGGTGCTAGTAAAGAATTAATATAAAAGCATGGATTTTATGCCATCCACAGATATAAATATATGTTTCGTAAAGAAGTTATGAGTACCACCAATATTTTCACAATTGCATTAATGTTGTAAAAGCTATGTGATTTACAGTTGAGCAGATGTTGCTGTCTTATACCTGGCATTAATATACCCAGTTTTGTCCCCTGTACTTGTCATCTAATTTGATCATTTTGTTGATTAATATTGCTGTGTTGAAATATTTTGAAAATATGATGTGCATAATCTGTGTGCAGTTTCAAAAAACATTAATATGCTGCCCAGTCTTCTCACACATCACTGTAAAGCTCTTGAGCAGATTATTCATTTATCTGTCTGGTCTATTTTGAACCCTTACAGAAATGTAACTCTTAATTAGACCATAATATCACTCTTTTTGGCAAGTAAAATGTAATTTTTGTTTAATAAATTGGCAATATAAATTGTCACCAGACTGAATTTTGATAGTAGGCTCTAGTCTGTAGTACATCACCTGCTGAACAGTGTTTGTATTCAGCATTATTTTCAACTTTCACCATTTATGGAATATTGTAAATGATATGAGGTGTGCCCTTAATAGATGATTTGGGAGAAAATCTCTTGGAAGCAAGCATTTCCTGACTAAGACTTTAGGAAGCAAGATGATTAGTAGTTATTCTGCAACTTGGGAATAAGATAAAATTGTAATTTTTGGTATTTATTATTTTTGATTAAAATTTGTAGTTTTTTGCTGCAAAAATCTATTCTAAAAATTGTTAGATGAGCAATTAATATAACTGCTCTGTCTTCACAGTAATTGATGGTTCTGATATTTTTTGTTAGAATAAATATTATATAGGTAAACCACGTTTGTTTACACTTACATAAATGTTATTGCATTAAGACCACAGGTCATGTGCAGAGACTGGTGTGGAATTAATGAGACCTTACCTTCACGAGTTCCTGACATCTGCATATGAAGACTATGACATTGTAATATGGTGTAAGTAATTTTGCATATTGCATTTGATTTGTGCTTTTCTGTGTTTTTATTCATTTTATTTATTTACTGATTGTGATCAGCTCAGTATCCTGCAAGTAAGCAAAATGATTCATTTCAGCCATGGGCTTGGACATTGTATTACAAAAATTGTATGTATACCATACAGAGCTGGCTTGCCATACTCCATGCAGCAGTCCAACAGTGAGCATATACTGTGTTGCTGTATTGCAGTTATTGGCATGCATAACAGTAGTGCTCGTAAGTGGTTAAGTTCTCAATATAACAGCAGAGAAGGAAGTTTAAAATAATGGAATGTACTAGTACCATTTTTGGGGTGGGGGGAGTAATTCAAATGTTCTTTTAATTCTAAACAAAATACATAACTCAGTCATACTTCGCCAAGAGTGTAAATTGATAGATTCTGTCACACCACTGACTATTTCAAAAAACAGTAACGGGCTGCGTGTATAGCCACACATCCGCGATAGAGAAGATGCTCTGTTTGATTGGTGAATTATTTAATTCAGTGCTAGCTAAGGGTACATTGACAGTTTAGAGTTTGTGGAACATTTAGCTAAAAAGCTTAGTGAATATAGAATCGTAGTTGACATTAAAACTTAGCGTACATTTGTACAAACTGAATATAGGATGTTCATCGTGTTACCCTGCTGCAGTCATCACACTTGGGTTATCCTGCCTTCAGGCGGTCCCGCAGTCGGCCTGAATTCCAAAGTCTTGGTCCGGCATCAGTTGCTGTCGCTTCTTTCCTGACGTCAGTGTGCCAGGGGTATATAAGAGGCATCCGACACCATTTTCTCCAGTCTTTCTTGCCGCGCGGTGCCCAAAGCAGAAGCAGTTCGCAAGTGCCAGTCGGCCGACACCTGAGATTTTTGATTCGAATTTCAGTCCGAAGTCTTCGATAAAGCTAAGTACCCCGTTGGGGAATCTTTTCTTGCCTCAGTCCGATGTCAGAAAAAGTTAACAATTGCATTTCTTGTGGGAAGCAAATACCTCATAAGGACTTCCATTCCTATTGTATTCCTTGCCTAGGCCCAGACCACAACGTCACAGATTGTCGGTTTTGTGCTAGGTTTAATAAACAAACTATCAAATGCCGTTTTGATTTCGCACGACACTACTTTGGTAGGAAATTTAATTATATCATGCCGTCGGAGCAGCCGACTGCCATGCATAAAAAACACAAGGATAAGGACAGGCAGCTTAGGAACAAGCCAGACTCCGAGGCCTCTGCTGGGCCTGTCGCCGGTTCTCCGTTTTTCAGTGAGGCACCTACGCAGCCCCTGACGACTGCAGAACTGGAACCCCAGACAGCTGCGGATTCTCAAGCGGAGTCTAATAGGCCGACACAGCCATCTTCATTAGGCCCTTCCGACACCAGAGCAGAAGTAGACCCCGGTGCAGTGGAAACACCTTCGGTTGCAGAAGGTATCTTCAGACCGACTACAATCACCAATAAATCTTATGCTAAGCTTAAAACTCCTTTAACACCAAAGGAGACTGTACATCAGTCTACAGTTCAAGGCCCCATGCCTAAGAAACATGCTTAAGATGGCTGAAGATTTGATTACCCTAATCAGGGGTTCCCATCCCCCTCCTGATAAAAGACCAAGACAGGAGGAGGTTTATGTTTCCTCTGACCAGGTTTCAATTTCCTCAGATTCTTCTGAGCAACAGGATTACACTTTTCCACCTTATGAAGACTCTGATGCTGAAGACTCTATTCCCTCAGCATCTCCCGCTGAAGAGTACTCCTTTGGGGAAACTTTACATACCATGAGGGAACATTTCCACTGGGAAGGCCAGGACTACTCTGATTCTAAGAAAAGGCTCTGAGAGTTCCTTTTACTACCCCAGCACAGACCTCTTGCTATCCCACCAGTTTTAGATATTGTGGATGATGTTTACTTGGAGTCTAGTCTAAATCCAGACTCTCTACCTCCTGCTCCAGCCAAACCAGACAGATACTACAGAGTACCTGACTTGCACAAATTCCTTTATAAAAGCCCTGTGGCTGACCCAGAAACAATTTCCCAGGGTTCTAAGGGATCTAAAGCTTCTATGGCTAAAAATCCTGTGCCCTCTGAAAGGGATTCCAGAGTCCTAGATAGATGGGGAAAGAAAATATACACCTCAGCAACTCTGGCTATGAGAGCATTAAATTGTCAGTTTCACATGCTGAAATATCAGCAATTCCTAATGTCTCAATTAAAACAAAAAATGAGCACACATTCTGAACAGTCTGAATTCAAGGAAATGCAGGATCTGTTGCATGCAGCTGAACAGGTGGACAAACATACTTTACAATGTGGATTTGATACATTGGAAGCTTCCTGTAGAGCAGCTGTTACTGGCTCTGTCATACGTAGATATGCTTGGTTAAAAGAACAAACCCTTCCTGATCATGTTAAAGCAAAATTATTGGATGCACCTTTACAGCAGGATGTATTATTTGGTGTCAAAGCAGAAGAGGTTTTAAAGAAAATGGAGGATAAGGCAAAATCTATGCAGACGGTCAAGGATTTTTTGCAGGTACAACCCCCTCGTTTCAGCAGAAATTGGCCAACGAAAAACTGGTCCTTTCCAGCTTCTGACAGATAGGCAAATACAGACGCCCAAGGGGCAGAGGTCAGTCACAAGGCCCTTACAAACCTCGCCAATGGGGTACTGCTACCCAGAAAGGAGGAGAAGACAGGGCCCCAAGCTAGCAGCAGACAAACACAATGACTCAATCCTCAAACTACCAAGCAAATCTCTCCTGGCAGCTCCTTTGGGAGGAAAATTAGCATTTTTTGCAGACTACTGGCACATCATCACAAAAGACAAATGGGTCCTAAACATTCTCTCTCAAGGATACAGATTCCACTTTCATACCTTACCAAGGATAAAAGGAATGCCAAACCTGCCACCAAATCAATGGGCAGAGGCACAAAAACAAATTACAGCTCTCATGGACATGAGAGCCATTCAACAGGTACCTACACAGGAGCAAGGACAAGGATTTTACTCAAGACTCTTTCTAGTCCCAAGAAAGGACAAAGCATGGAGACCCATTCTGGATCTTTCAATTCTGAACACCTATCTGCAAGTACCAAAATTCAAGATGCTAACACTACAGCAGCTTCTTCCCATGCTGGGCAAGAATGCTTGGCTAGTAACATTGGACCTCGAGGAGGCATACCTGCATGTCCCTATCAGACAAAATTGCAGAAGATACCTCTGCTTCATTGCAGGTTCAACTCATTATCAATTCTCTGCACTGCCCTTTGGTTTATCTACTGCACCCAGGGTTTTCACAAAATGCCTGGCACCAGTAATTGCATACTGCAGACAAAGAGGAATTCAAATATACCCATACCTGGATGACTGCCTTATTCAAGCAGAAAGCAAGGACATTCTTTTAAAGCATCTGGCATTTGTCAAACACCTTCTAAGTTGCTTAGGGTACACAGTAAACGAAAATAAATCAAAACTAGTACCCTCACAAAACATAATATTCCTGGGTGCCAGCTTGAATACAACGGCCCAGATGGCTTATCCGATGCCAGACAAGCAACAACAGCTGACTCAGTATTTCAAAATAATGGCAACAAAGACCCAACTCCCTGCAAGAAAAATTCTGCAGGCCTTGGGATTCATGGCATCTTGCATACTACTAATACCATTTGCAAAACTGCATATGAGGAAATTAGCTAGTATATTATGTTGGGTTAGGTGGTTAATTAGTTGATGGTGATTGCATTTTTCCATAACTTTAGGTAAGGGTGATGAGAGCTATAGGCCTGTAGTTGGAATACTCATTGGAGTTTCCACCTTTATGTAGAGGGATAATGTGGGAGATTTTCCAGATATCTGGGATTGTTCCTTCATTTCTGGTTCTGTTTATAAGGATGGATACAGGATAAGCAACTGCTGTAGCTGCTTTTTGCAGGTATTCAGATGGTATTTGGTCTGCAGAGGGGGTACATGGCTTAAGTTTATGTCTTAAGTTTTTGGATGTATGAGGTAGCGGTGGGTTGTATTTGGAATGCTGGGAAAGTATTAGGTAAAGAGGTTTGGGGATTAGAGTTGTTTGTGGATAGTTGACAGGCTAGAGATTTTATGGTGTCTGTAAAGAAGGTATTCAAGGCATTGGCAGTTTGAAGGGAGGTATTGTTATCCGCCCCTAGAGGGGGAATTGTGCTGGAGTGCCCTGGGTGAAGGAGTCTATTAACGCTAGACCAGAATTTTTTTGGGTTGTTATGGTGAGATTGCTGTAGTTTACAGTAGTAGTTTTTTTTTCATCCGTAAGTATGGCTTTTTTAGTAGAATTCCTTAGCTGTCTAAATGTTTGTTGCTCAGAGATATTTTTGGTTGCTCTCCACTTGGTCCAAGATTTATTCCTAAGCAATATGAGTTGTCTAGTTTCTTTTGAAAGCCAGGGGGCAGGTTTGGACTTCATTCTGATAGAACATTTAGGAGCATGCTTATCAAGGATAGTTAAGAATTTAGAGTTGAAATATTTGACAGCCTGCTCAAGAGGGAGAGTTTTTAGTGGGTACCAATTACAGGCATTAAGTTCATTTTGGAATAATACAGGGTTAAAATGTTTGTTGGTTCGAGAGATTTTATAAGTAGGGGTGTTTGGGATGTCATTCTTTTGTCTTATAATGTAAGTTAGCATATGATCACTTAAGTCATCTGGTAGAGTTCCTACCTTGTATATTTGTTGTTGTTTATTAATGAATATCCAATCTAAGATACTCTCTTTGTTGTTGGGTTTAAGTCTAGTGGTGATAGTTTGACTAAAGCCATGAAGATTAATATGAGATGAAGGATTATATGTATTTACACATTTTTCCAGTCAGTATTAAAATCACCAAGTATAATTTTTTTTGTGAGTAAGAAGTTGATACCCAGCTTAGAATGTCTTCTATTATAGAGATATTATTAACAGGGGGTAGGTAGACGCAGATAATATAAAGGGCTTTGCAAGTGTTTAGTTGAAGTCGGGACATAAGAACTTCAGCTTTACTATCCTGAGGTGGGTTATAGGGTATGGAGGAGATCTGTAGAGTGGATTTATACAGTAGTGTTACACCCCCACCCCTTTGTTTTATGCAGTCAAGTCTCAATATATTGTAACCTGGGGGATTATTTCATTATCTTTAGTTGCAGGTTTTAACCAGGTTTCTGTGAGGCAGAGGCTATGAAAAGAATGAATATCAAGGAGGGCATGGAGATGGGCAATTTTATTATTTATACTGTGGATATTGAGATGACCTAAAAGTAAAGAATTTGAGAGACAGGTTTGGGTAGTTAGGGGGGGGATTAGTAGAATGAGTTGTAAAAGTTGGAATGTTTGTTGGGCCTGGGTTAGGGTGGATGTCACAATCTTTTAAGGTAGGAGTTTTTAGGTCAGAAGATGGGTAGTTTAAGGAAGCTGGTTAGGTATTTTAGTTTTTTATAGTTGTGTTATTGAATTTAGTATGAGTAAGTCGATGATATTTGGCTAGCAGGTAGCAGGGTGTGGATGTGGTATTTATTTGAAAATGGGTAAAGGTGTAGTTGTGACTAGCTGTTTGTTTAGGAGAGTAGTGGAAGTAGTCATGATTAGCTGTATTAATGGAGGTGAAGAGATGGAGGTGAAAACAGATATGAGAGTAAATAGTATTATAGATTTGGTTAGGATAGGTTTAGTTGTTGAGGACATATTTTAGAGAGTTTCTTGTATACCTATAGCAGGAACAGGGAAGGAAAGGTGAAGGAAAAGTAAGGGTATTATAAAGTCGTTTGTGTTGAAACAGAGATAGGTATAGAATTGTTTTAAGAGGTTTAGAAGGCGGTACTGGATGTAGGAGGTGTGGGAAGTGTGAAATAGGTGGGGTGTGGTTAAATTATCTAGATTGGTAGAAGTATTGGATTGGATGGTTGGGAGAGAGGGTGTGGTTAAAGCAGTATAAGTTTAAGACCTCCGGGGGTGGGAATTGGGGGTAGGATAGGGGAGCGGAGTGAGCCCACAGGGCGAACGGAGCAGGTTACAGCTGAGAGAAGCTGAGAGGTAATCAGTTATTCAGTGAGACTGAGATTTATACAGCTTATAGTAGGTAAGTGGCACTTTCTTTAACTACTTTACAAACAAGAAATGTAAAGTCTGTCCTTAGTTCTAGGTATAAGGGGAGTAGGTATTTAGTAAAGAGCCCAGAAGCAGGAGTAATTAAGAGACAGAAAGAATGAGCTATCTAGATGAAGTACTGTTGATATAAGAAGGTAAAACCCTGTTTTATGCCTTTCTAGGGGAGGGGGGGGATATCAGGATGTAAAGATGCTACAGGAATAGCTGGAGGTAGGTGTTAGGTACAGCTGGAGGAGTTCAGCTAGGAGTACAGAATACAAATTTTAAAGCCTGGTGTTTTGCTACCATCTAGTGGCGTATGAGGGGAATTACACTAATTCACAAAGCTTGATCGGAGGTAAGGCAGAGAAGATTAAAAAAAGAGGGGAATGGACAGCCTCTGGTAGGTCTGCAGGTGTGCTGGCCCTTACAAATAGGTTACCCAAAGCACTCACTACTATATAGTTAAACCTGTAAAATTGTAGGATATCACCTACACTGTGAGGCTGAGCGAAGCACTTCTAGGTAGTCCACGTAAGGGTTACAGGTGGGGTTTTCTTTTCAGTTCAGTAGGAATTTCTTTTTTGTTGCTATCTTGTTAAATAGGGGGACAGCCTTAGTCACAGCACTAGGCTTATAAGCTGAAAAAGAGACAGAGACAAATAAATAAAAATTGGCAAATTAGGTTACAGTCTTTACAGAAATTGGGAAGAGAAATGGTGGGGAGGAGTGTAAGTCAGTAACTGAGTGGAATGTAAAGAAGCAAGGTAGGCTAGACACAGAAAAACATCATATAGATTCTTGGAAAAAAAAAATAATATTGTGGGGCACACAAAAAAAACATTAGCCCCCTACAACCTTCTTCAACCAAAAGGAACATTGTACTCAATGGTAGGTCTGAATGCCAAATACAGTGGAACAATAACTTCCTCGGTCCTAGATGCCATACCTTTCTTTGTAAGTTGCACAACATAGAATGATTTTCTCACTACTGTGATGGTTAAGGGCTAGATTATTGTCAGTCTGTGTCCCCAAGTCTCTGACCACTGGAGTAACTCTTAGGATGTGTGTTGTCAATATGATAGTTACCAGGGGTGAATGACTTCCAGAAGGATACTAGTATGCAGTTGTTTGCCTTTAGTTTCAGTTACTTGTCTGTGTCTGCCCTTTCTGGAGAACATTTGTGTCTGCGGGGGATTTTATGACTGCTCCTAATTTGCAATCATCTGCAAATATGTGTATAGTGTTTACTGTAAACACGATTAATACAGATGTTCTTCATCTCACATTGCTGCAGTCCTTACACTTGGGTAGTCCGCTGTCCTCGGTCGGCCCGAATGTCAAAGTATAAGGCTGACGTCGGTCAGGGCGCATTTGTCTGACGTCAGGACGTCAGGGTACAAATGCGCATGACCGACGTCATATCCTCAGTCTTTTTTGCCGCATGGTCCGATGCAGAAGCAGTATTGCAAGTGCCGGTTGGCTTTCTGAGATTTTTCGATTTAGAAGTTTCAGACCGAGTTCAAAGTTGGCTAAGTACCCCGTTGGGGAATATTTTAGTTTTTTCTTGCCTCAGTCATTTACCGGATGTCAGAAAAAGTTAATAATTGCATTTCTTGTGGGAAACAGATACCGCATAGAGATTATCATACTTTGTGTATTCCTTGCTTAGGCCCTGAGCACGACGTTGTTGGCTGTCGCTCTTGTGCTAGATTTAATAAACGCACTATAAAGAGAAGGTTGGATTGTGCAAGGTTAGTCTTTGGGAAGCGGTGCAACTATAAAATGCCGTCGGATGCTCCGACGCCCGCTTCTTCGAAGAAGTGCAAGGACAAGGCAGTTAAGCCTAGGCTGGAAGAACCATCTGTACCAGACGCCGGTTCTTTAGAGGTGTCGGTGGAGCCGGTGGCTCCACCGGAGGTTTCTTTGTGTTCCCAGGGTGAGACCTTATTACTACAAGATGTGGCCTCTCAGGACACTAGTCAGGCTGAGGGGGCTTCTCATGTTACTATACTCCCCTCCCTTCCTAAGGTGGCTAGGCCCTCTCCTTCTGTTTCAAAGGCTTCCCCCAGGGGCAGGCCAGGTTTAGCTTCAGTTGGTGTTACCCCTAGCTCTTCAGGTACTGTGCCCAAGAAGCATATGCTTAAAATGGCAGAAGATTTGATTACTTTGATTAGGGGTTCTTTGCCCCCTCCTGATAAGAGGCCTAGGGTGGAGCCTGAGCTGGGGGGTTTTGAGCAGGCTTCAGATGTTTCAGAGTCTTCGGCTGAAGACTTGCAGGAGTACTCTCCTTATTCTGATTCTGATTCTGATGTGGATGATTCTACTCCTTCTGCTACTCCTCCTGAGGATTTTTCTTTTTCAGAAACTCTTCATTCCATGAGGGAGCATTTTAAGTGGGAAGGTCAGGACTTCTCTGATTCCAGGAAAAGGCTTCGGGAATTTCTGTTTTTACCCCAGCATAGGCCTTTGGCTATACCTCCTGTTTTGGCTGTTGTGGAAGATGTTTTTACAGAGGCTTCTCTTAATCCTGATTCTTTGCCTCCTGCTCCTGTTAAGCCGGATAGGTATTACAGGGTGCCTGAAGCTCATAAGTATCTTTTTAAGAGTCCTAGGGCGGACCCAGAAACTGTTAGCCAGGGGCCTAAGGGTGTTAAGGCTTCTGTTGTTAAGAATCCGGTTCCTGCAGACAAAGAGGCTAGGGCCTTGGATAGATGGGGAAAGAAAGTCTATACTTCTTCCACTCTTGCTATGAGGGCTCTGAATTACCAGTTTCACATGTTGAAATACCAAAATTATCTCCTTTCACAGTTGAAGTCTAAGGTTGATGCTCTGGCAGTAGGTATGGATTGTAAGGAGTTGCAAGATTTAGTGCATGTTTCTGAACAGGTGGGTAAGCATTCTTTGCAATGTGGTTTTGATGCTGTACAGGCCTCGTCTAGGGTGGCTGCCACTGGGTCAGTTCTTCGCAGGCACGCCTGGCTGAGGGATCAGAATTTGGCTGAACATGTTAAAACAAGGATTTTAGATGCTCCTTTACAATCTGACGTGTTGTTTGGTCCTCCTGTTGAGACAGTTTTAAAGAAAATGGAAGACAAGGCTAAGTCTATGCAGACTGTTAAAGATTTTTTGCAGGTCCAGCCTCCAAAGTTTAGTAGAAATTGGCCTACTAAAGGGTGGGCGTATCCTTCTTATGATTCACAGTCTACGGGTAGCTCTCGGGGTGGTACGGGCAGAGATCAGGGCTCTTTCCGGCCCAGAACAGGGAGTCCTCCTGCACAGGCTTGGTGAGGGCAGGGGTCAGTCCTTTCGTAAGCAGACCCAATGACCTACCTTTTCAGCTGCCAGACCCTGCTCGTCTGGCAGCACCTTTGGGAGGAAGGTTGGCACTTTTCAAAGAAAATTGGAGTTTAATTACCCAGGACAGATGGGTATTGGATATCATACACCACGGCTACAGGTTTTATTTCCATACCTTGCCTCCTTTCAAAGGCATGCCAGACGTTCCTCCTCTACAAAGAATAGAGGCTCACAAACAGGTTTCTCTGTTGCTCCGACTAGGGGCCATACAGCCGGTCCCTCTGCCAGAAGTGGGCCTAGGATTTTATTCTCGCCTGTTCCTAGTACCAAAGAAGGGGAACACGTGGAGACCAATTTTGGATTTATCTATCCTCAACACTTATCTGGACATTCCCAAGTTCAAAATGTTGGCATTGCAGCAGCTTTTACCTCTGCTGGGCAAAGATCATTGGATGGTAACTTTGGATCTCAAGGAGGCTTACCTTCATGTTCCTATCAGACTAAGTTGCAGAAAGTATCTGCGTTTTCGAGCTGGGAATTCTCACTATCAGTTCTCTGCATTGCCCTTTGGCTTATCTACTGCGCCCAGAGTGTTCACGAAAGTTCTGGCTCCAGTGATAGCTTTCTTCAGACTAAAAGGAATACAGATCTATCCTTATTTGGACGACTGCCTAATTCTGGCTCAAGGAAGAAGAGCTCCTTCATCATTTGGAATATGTGATAGCAGTGCTAAGATGCCTAGGGTATTCTGTGAACGAAATAAAGTCCAGTCTAGTACCCTCTCAAGACATGTGCTTTCTGGGTGTGAGACTGAATACAGCATCCCAGATGGCCTTTTAACCCCGGACAAACAAAAGAGTCTATCCCTTTACTTCCATCAACTATCTCATCAGTCCGGGCTGACTGCAAGGACAGTCCTTCAAGCCTTAGGGTTCATGGCATCTTGTATTCTGGTGCTTCCCAATGCCAAACTGCATATGAGGAAGCTACAATGGTACCTCAAAAATGTATGGACACAGCACTGCCAGGATCTGGACACTGTCATTCAAATAATACCTTGCATTCAAAAGGAATTTTTGTGGTGGGCTCAGGAATGTCACCTAAACAAGGGATTCTCTGTGACCCGGCCAGAGGCGAGTCAGATTTTAACGACAGATGCCTCAGACAAAGCTTGGGGAGCTCATCTCAATGGAAAGTGGATACAAAACAAGTGGCCTGTCAGACTACAACATCTACATATCAACATGAAGGAGATGTTAGCAGTCCAGTTGCATTAATTGCTTTCAAGGAATTACTTCTTCCAGGGCAGGTGTTGATTCTAACAGACAACACAACTGTCATGTGGTACATCAACAAGCAAGGGGAACGCATTCTTATCCTCTATGCAGGCAAGCAATGATTTTGTGGGAGACTGCTCTCAGTTTACAGCTCAATCTTCAGGCAAGGTTTCTGCCAGGAGCACAGAACTCCTTAGCAGATGTGTTGAGCAGGCAATTATGGATCCCCACGGTGGAAATTGGATCCTCATGTATTTCAGAAATTGACAGTGTCATGGGGAACTCCAGACATAGATCTGTTCGCTTCTCCACTAAACCATCAGCTGCCAAAGTTTTGCACAAAAGGTTTCATCCCACAGCTTGGAGAGTGGATGCTCTTTCTTTCAATTGGAGCAATCTTCATGTGTATGCCTTTCCACCTCTGCCTCTCCTCCCAAAGGTACTTCTGAAAGTCAGACAGGACAAGCCAAGGATAATCTTAATAGCTCGGATTGGCCTCGACAACACTGGTACCCATTACTGAGAAGTCTGGCACGGAAGCCTCCATGGCCTTTGCCTTGATTCCACACCTGTTGTCGCAGAGGACAGCCATTTGCTAAATGTCAAGCTTCACTCTCTGCACCTAACAGCCTGGCATATTCTGTTTTGAGCCATAGTGGGCCTCCACTTCCTCAGCAAGTTTTGAATGTTATTTTGGAAGCTAGGAGGCCTAGTACAAGGAAAGTGTACGCAGACAAATGGAAGAGATTTTTGTTTTGGAGTGCAGCAAAGGTTTTGATGTTTCTGAGCCTAATTTGTGTGTGGCTCTTCAATATCTTACTGAGTTACTAGACAAAGGTTTGTCTTTCTCTTCTATTAAAGTTCATGCTGCAGCAATTTCAGCTCACTATGATTGCAACCCACCATTGTTTTCTCATCCTTTGTTCAAGCAATTTCTTAGAGGGGCAAAGAATATAAGACCCCCGAAGAGCTCCTACTCCTGCTTGGGATCTCAATTTTGTGTTGGAGAAACTCACTCTACAACCTTTTGAGCCTGCAGCTACTGCTGAGTTGAAATATTTATCATGGAAGACTGCTTTTTTGTTGGCCATTACCTCTGCAAGAAGGGTTTCTGAATTACAGGCCCTTATGGCGGTTGAGCCTTTCTTAATTTTCCATAAGGATAGGGTATCATTACGTACTAATCCTTCCTTTATGCCTAAGGTGGTTTCTAGTGTGGCTTTAAACCAAACTATTCATTTGCCTACTTTTTATGCAAATCCCCAAAATAAAGGGAAAAGATTTTGCACACTTTAGATGTCCACAGGCAGTTGCGTTATTATTTGGACAGAACTAAAGGGTTCAGGCAGTCTCAGCAGTTGTTTGTTTCTTTTGCTTTGAGTTTTCAGGGCAAGCCTGTATCAAAACAAACTATTTCTAAGTGGATTGGGTTTTGCATTGCTTTCTGTTATTCCCATCATGGCAAGGAGATTCCAGCTGGGATTAGGCCTCATTCCACTAGGGCTACTGCCACTTCAACAGCTTTTTTGAGGGGAGTGGCAACCAAGGATATTTTGGAGGCAGCTACTTGGAGTTCTGTGCATACTTTTTCTAGGCATTATCACCTGCCACTTTACTCTAAGTCCAGGGCTGGTTTTGCCACTGCTGTTTTGCAGGGCATTTTGGCAGCTCCTGCTTCCTTGTAGTTAGCCATCCTCCCTTACCTCTGCTTTGGGATTCTACCCAAGTGTAAGGACTGCAGCAATATGAGATGAAGAACATAGTACAGTTTTGTACCTATCATAAATGTAGATGTTCGAAGATCCACATTGCTGCAGTCCAATTTACCCTCCGTCCTTCCCCTCTGTAGTTAGAGGTGGTTGTGTGGGTTGGGTTGTACATTTTGTGTATATTGTATATATTGTACATATAGTTAGTACAGGGGTGGTCGATTGGTTGTTTGCTGTCTTTTGGTTTTGACCTTTATTTTTAGGGTCTTCTGACATCTGGGGCAAGAAAAGACTGAGGATATGACGTCGGTCATGCGCATTTGTACCCTGACGTCCTGACGTCAGACAAATGCGCCCTGACCGACGTCAGCCTTATACTTTAATATTCGGGCCGACCGAGGACAGTGGACTACCCAAGTGTAAGGACTGCAGCAATGTGGATCTTCGAACATCTACATTTGTGGTAGGTACAAAACTGTACTTTTCGACTGATTAGTTGATTGGAGGTGTCAAAGTTCTTGCAGAATTTATTTTATTATTTATTTACTATTTTTTGGTGGTGTTAGTCTCACTAGGCCAGTATCCTCTTTTCAGGGGAGACCAAATTGGTATTCATACAGACCAGGGAAAATTTAGTCTGAGTGCTAGGGAACTTCCTGTAGTATTTTTTTTTTTGATCCCGGAGATCATTTTCATCCATTTGACCTACCACCAACTCAGGCAGATGGGACCTCTGTTTAACATCTCATCTGAAAAATAGCACATGCAAGAGTGCAACACTCCCTTATACTGCAGTGCAGTGTCAGTATTAAATTTAATGTAAATACCTGGTCTTGGAATAGAACCACAACCTTTTGATCTTTCAGCACCAAAGTCAAGCATGTTATTTGTTGAGTCACTTAGTAATTTTCCCTGCTTAGGTGTAAATTTAGATGATTTTCTGATCCTGGAAACAGGTGCTTTTGACTCATTTGAAGTTAGAGGAAATTTGTTCTGGATTTTGCGGTGGAAATGCAGGATTTGGTTTCATTGGGCAGGTCATCCTATAGTTAAGGAGCACTGATAGAAAAGTCATGATCTGATGAATTCTGTGACTACTGGTCATTGGAGCATGTGTATGTTGTTTAACTTAGCATGCAGAGCATAGGTAGAGGAGAGTTGTGATATCAGTATTACAGTTTTTATCTGAGAACAAGGTCGCAAATGTCAGACTGGTAATGGATGGGCAACCAGTTTGCATATGCAAGGAAGTAGCCATGGTTTTCATAGTAAGGGGAAGGTGGAATGAATGTAGATGTTCAGTTTTAAGTTTCTGCCTTGTGACATTTTAATAGAAGAGTAAGCTATCACAGGCTGATTCAAGAACTTCAACTTGTATGGTTCATAGACGTTTCAGTTTTTTTTTCTCTCTTTTTTTTTTTTTTTTAACTGACAGGCAAACTTTTGCCACGTGGCTGCTAGAGCTGTATAGAAGTTTAATGTTCAAACTCACAGGCAAGATTTAAGTCTTTAGAATTTATGCCATTTTTTAGTATACTGTGTCATTTCTAGTCTAGTGGTATGCTAAGTTGTAGTATTTAATCCTTCAGCGGTACAAACCTCTTGACAGCAAATATACTCCATTATCTAAATGAAATCTTTTACTGTCTTTGTTCAGGTGATTTTTCCCAAAACAGTCTGTTTTCCGTCCAACTCCTGACGCTCCTCCCATTCCTCATGTCATCTGAGTCGACCTGGAAGAGTCTTCCAGATATAAGGTTCTCATTCACTCTGTCTCCTTTACTACTAAAAAAAACTATGCACTGGCATCTCCTTTAACGTAAAGCCTTAAATGTAAAGACGCCTTCTGGTGTGTAAACCTTCAACACAGCTGAAAAAGACGATCTAGATTTTATTTTGCATTTCTTAAGCACTCTGTTAACATCTGCAGACTACAACCCCTTGATGAAAAGCTACATCTGAATAAGGGTTATTAACATGCATCATTCAGCTTACTGTTTTAACATTAGTGGAACACTGCTATGATGGCTGGTTGTCCCCTTAATTATCATTTGTATACACTCTGTTAGCATCATTTTAGTTAAATTGTTTTTATAGTCACCAGAAATGCAACTTTAATTCACCTCATGGTGTGAAGCGATCAGGGGAGATATGCAACCTTATCAATCACTGCACGATTTCACAGTGATGCTGCAGATAACTTTGTCTGGTGGGGTTATGTTAATGTGAAATTTTGGCCCTTACAAATTGCTTTGCTCCAGCTAGTCTTTGCACATTAAAAAAGATTCAAATTGATATGACAGTGCTTTTGGATATTTGGAGGGGAATGATGAATGACAGAGCATTGTTGGAAGGTGGGCTTGCATGACATTCCTCCATAAAAAACAAACTTGGAAGCTGCTACAACAAAATTGCCAAGTTTGCTACTAATTCATCCTCCTTTACCCATCACTGTTATGTCTACATACCCTTAGCTGGCTGGAACTCCTCTTCCACTTCTCCTACATTCATCTTATAACAGTACATAAAATAATGCACAAATCATTCGCCTGTCTAGCTCTTGCCCCTTTAATCAATGTTTATTTCCCTAAAAGAACTCTTAGAACAAAAGACAACTTCTCACCATAAATAAAACAAATAAATCCCCTGGACAAAGACTGTACTCATACCCAATAGCAAAAAACTGGAACTCCTTACCTCTAACAACACTAACTGTTTCTAACCTACCCACCTTTAAATGCTTCTTAGAAGAGTAGTTTACAAAATCTTGGACATGTTCTTGTGCGAATCCTGGCTGAACTTCCTCACTATACTTCTCTCACCACCTTCAGCCTAAATCATACTGTACAGTCCTCTCCAGTCTCCTACTCCACTCATTTCTTTTGTTTTCCCCACTACCTTACCTTATCCACTTCATCTCTGCAGACCTTTCCTCTACCTCTTTCTTTTCTACTCATCTAAGCTACACTGTTATAATCTCTTCTTCTCTCCATCCTTCTATCATCATAATATGAACACCATCTCTCATACTAAGATCTCTCTCAATTTGTCTTCGCTCTCTCTAATCATATTGTCTCCTATATCTCTTAAAAATATTTTCCTGTAACTGTTTCCAGTCTCATTTATCACATACTACTCTATGTATCAATAATGTAACTTGAGTTTTTTTCTCTCATTTTTTTCAACTCATGTTGTTTTTGTTTTTCATTGCACTTTACTATGAAACATATGATCTGAAGTAGGATTGTTCATTTGTCAGCAACCTGTGGGTTACGGATCCGATATCGGATCCGAGCCGGCAACTTGTTTCAAGCTAATGGATCCGAGCTCCTAGCTCCTCCCTTCACCCATAATCCCCTGCTAACCCTCCATGACCCCAGATCTAGTTTGCCACGCTTGTGATGGCTGGATCCTTTTCTTGAGCTCCGCAGATAAGTGAAAAAAGTTAACTTTTTTCATCAGGAATTTCTGTTTTAGTTTAAATTAATATTTGTAAAGTGTGTCTGAGTTAGGTTCCCTATTTTTAATTAATACCCTCCCTTCGCTGTTCGCTAGTGTGTGAGTGTTTGTTGTGTGTCTTTTGGGGCCTGTGTGTGTGTGTGTGTGTGTAGGTGTCTTTTTCTTTTCATTTTTAGTTAAAAAAAAAAAAAAAAAAGAAAAAGGGAATGGCTGAGGCCCCAAAAGCCATATTTTCTAAATGTACTGAGTGTGGCCATAAGCTCTCCCCGGCTGATGGCCACACTCGGTGCGTTCGGTGCCTTGGGGTTGAACACCTCACCTCGGGCTGTACTATCTGTGCAGCGTTCAACCCCAGGGCACTGAAAGAATGGAGGTCGAAGCTGGTCCTGGCAGGACTTCTACCCCCGGATTCAGCTTTGGCCTTCGCTACCTCTGCTACTCCCGTGGCTCCATCACAGCCTGTGGTGGTTGCCACTCCTGCCCCCCTGCCTCCGACTGGGACTCAAACTCCCGCTAAAGTGTCGGAGGACAGGGAGGCCAGGAGGGAGAAGCACCACAAGCGGTGGGCCGAGACCTCCGTTTCGGCCCCGCCAGCTAAGCGGGCTTCTCCCTCCATTGCTTCTAGGTCTCCTCCTCCTCGGCTCCGATCCCCTTCTTTCTCCCCGGGGCCCGAGGAGGAGGAGACCCGATCTCCGTCGAGGTCATCGAGGCGGCATTCCAGGCCTGCCTCGGTGGCCTCTTCGAGATCCACTTTCAGCTTATCAGATGCAGACTTGGACCGGATGATGCGAAGGTTCATCCAGGCCCAGCTGCAGATGGGAGTGCTCTTGCCCCTCAGGGGGGGAGCTCGACACCTTTTTTCCACCCAATTGCTCCTTCTCCGACCCGCTACCCGGGTTCGGAGCGGGTGGGTCGGCGCCGACAGTACTTGGTACTTCGGATCCGACCCTACCCTCGAGTCTGTCGGATCCGACCTCTCTGAGCCGTGGTCCGAGCTTCGGATCCGGGGGATTCAATGTGCCTTCGGCTCCGTCCAGGTCGGAGCACACTGGTCCCTTGGATCCGACGGTCTCGGTGCCGGCTCCGATCCCTTCATCGGATCCGAGTGGGAGCCGACTTTCGGATCCATTGGAGAGTGGCTTTCCCTCGGCATTCGATGTTGTGGAGAGGGCTCTGTTGAGAGCATCCGGACCCCCGGTCCTTGCATCAACTCCTCCCTGCACTCCCTCTTTGCTGGGCCAGGCTTCCATCACCCGGCCAAAGGGACAGCCTGCTTCGATGTCACAGACAGTTCCATTGGAACAAGATGTTGCTGGCGAGGCCTCCTCGGACAGTCCCCCTGAGGAAGCTCCCCGCAAGCATAAGTGCAAAAGGAGGCACGTGGACTCCCCTGAGACCTTAACCGAGGACACGGACTTGGAGGAAGGGGAAGGCTCCCCAAGATCAGCCCCTGAGGATGTCTCCTTTGGAGACATCATGGAGATGCTGAGAATCAGAGGTGGGTGGTCTGCCCCCAAGTCTTCCTCTGATGAGTCCGTGTTTCTGGAGGCATTCGAGGCAGGCCCGTCTACCTCCTGGGTGTCCCCTCCAGCCGATCCCCTGGTGGACCTTATTACCACCAGGGCATGGAAGGATCCAGACACCATGGAGCCAATACCGAAGCGACCGGATAGGATTCTTAGCCCCCCCTCAGACCGGTCACATTGGAGTAAGGGGCCCCCTGTAGATGCCATGTTGACGGCGGCAGCCACAAAGAGGGAATTGGCTCAGGAGAGTCCCTCAGTCCATCCACCGAGCAGAGAGTCCCGTTTGATGGATCGCTTAGGGAAGTGAGTCTTTAGTTCAGCGACCTTCTCAGTAAGGTCTCTGAACTATATGGCACATGTCATCAGGATGCAGCGGGATCTTATCAAAGAATACGCTGCATCCCCCCCGGAGTCCATGTCGGAGGAGGATAAACATTTGTACTCCACCTGAATGGCCACTCTGAGATCTATTTCAAACACCTCTATGTGGCTGTTGTCCCACGCCACAGAGGGAGTCGCTAGGGCCAGCGGAGCAGGCCTAGTCATGAGATGTCAGGCCTGGCTCCGTCATTGCGACTTTACGTAGCTCTTTAAAGCGTCCTTCGCGAATGCCCCCTTTGATGGTTCTGCCCTTTTTGGCAAAACAGTTCGCGAGACGCTTGTCCAGAGTGAGAAGGACGGGAAGACGTTGTCTGCCGTCAGAGTCCGCTTCTCTGCTCCCCAGTGGTCCTTTTCAAGGAACCAAAAGGGTCAGAAGAAGATGTGGTTCCGGAAATCACAACATTCCCAACCAGCTCCGGACAACCAGTCCTACCGTGGCAGAGGTGGACAGGGAGGACGTCGCCCCAGGGGCAGAGGGGCTCCAAGAAATTTCAGGTCCAGAGAACCTTTCTCTGAGCGGCCCGCACAGCAGCCCTGAGGGGTTGCCCGGCTGCTCCACTCTGGAGGCAGTCGGGGCGTCAAACATCTAGCGGCATGGGAGTCCATCACAACAGACCGCTGGGTGCTTTGCATCATATCCAGAGGGTACAAAATACCAATTCTCCATGTCCCCCAATCCAAGAACCTCCCCGATGTACCACCCGATCACAGGGAGGCCGCAGAAATACAGCAGCTGCTAAGAAAAAGAGCCATCCAGCCCGTCCCCCAAGACCAGCTCGGATTAGGGTTCTACTCCAGGTTCTTTTTGATGCCAAAAAAGACGGGGGACCTGAGACCCATCCTAGACCTTTCCCGCTTGAACCTGTCAGTAACCAAGGAAAAATTCCGAATGGTCACTCTTCAATCTATCCTCCCCCTTTTGAGGGAGAACAATTGGATGTGCTCTATAGACCTCAAGGATGTGTATTACCACATCTTAATGGACAAACGATCCAGGAGGTTCCTTCGCTTCCGGCTGGGAGCCAGTCACTACCAGTTCAGGGTCCTTCCCTTTGGTCTCACCACAGCCCCCAGGGTATTCACCAAAGTGTTAGCAGTGATTGCGGCCCACCTGAGACTCCAGGGAATTCAGGTCTTCCCGTACCTGGACGACTGGCTCCTGACCGCACCAACAAGGCATCTACTTTGCTCGGCCAGAGACTTCTTTCTCCATCTAGCCCCACAACTAGGCATTACTATCAATGTCGGCAAATCTCTACTGGCTCCAACACAGATCATAGAATTCATAGGTGCCAGAATAAACACCAGAGGTTTGCGAGCCTTCCTAACTGCCGAAAGAATCAGAAATCTGCAACTTTATGTGCGGGCTATCCTTCATTCAGAGGCTTCACCAGCGGAATTGATCCTAAGGGCACTAGGCTCCATGGCAGCAACGATTACACTCCTTCCATGCGCCCGTTTGAACATGCGAGTCCTGCAGTGGACTCTGTTAGTGCAATGGTCCTTCCTATCCCTTCCTCTCCACCATCTCATTGCTATCAGCAAAGCTTGCAGAAGGGCGCTACTATGGTGGCTCCAGGCATTGAACTTCCATACGGGCTGTCCCTTCTGCACCTCTACCCCTATCGCCACTGTGACCATGGATGCTTCCCGCCTTGGGTGGGGGGGGGGCATTACTCAGGCAGGACAGTTCAAGGCACGTGGAACGATACAGAGACCTCCCTGCATATCAACGTTCTGGAGATGAGAGCGGTGCTGTTGGCGTTGCAAGCACTTCAGAGCTTCCTCCCTGCAGGAACGATTGCAATTCACTCGGACAACATGTCAGTGGTCTGGTATATCAACAAACAGGGGGGAACCAGATCTTATCCTCTTTGCCGCGAAGCCATGAGAGTGTGGGAATGGGCGATCTCCACCAACCGCTTTCTGATTGCAACGCACATTCCGGGGAGGACCAACATCCTAGCGGACAAGCTCAGCCGCACCCTTCTTACCCCTTACGAGTGGTCTCTCAATCCTCTAGTAGCGAAGCAGATATTCGCAACATGGGGGCAACCCTGCTGCGATCTTTTTGCATCTCCCTCAAACGCCAAATGCGACAATTTCTTCGCTCTAATCCCCCCACCAGGGGAATCTCCAAGAGGCGCTCTGGTGCATGCTTGGCCACCCGGTCTACTCTATGCCTACCCTCCTCTTCCAATGATGATACAACTCTTACAGAAAGCCTCGCGGTTGGGGAGCAAGATGATTCTCATTGCCCCATTCTGGCCTCGACAAATTTGGTTCCCTTACCTGTGGTCTCACCTTGTGAATCACCCTTGGATTCTGGATCCCATTCCGGATCTCATCTCCCATCCATTGGACTTGCCAACTCCAAACATGGACAATCTGAAACTGACAGCTTGGTTGCTCCAGTTCCACTCCTAGTTAGGACTCCCGGTATCTCTTCACCAGTCAAAGCCATCCTCGTGGCAGCACATAAGCCCTCCACCAGGAAAGTGTATCACAGCAAATGGAAACATTTTTCCATCTGGGCAGAGTGCCGCGATCTAGATCCCTTTACGGCTCCTCTTCCATCCATTTTAGATTTCCTAACTGAACTCTTTCAAGAAGGCGCTAGTTGTTCAACTGTCAAAGTGCAATTGGCAGCCATTTCTCATTATCATGTGGGACATGATTCAGGGCCCTTGATGTCAGCCAAATTGTGTAAAACCTTTCTCAAGGGTACCTTTTTACTTAGACCTCCTGTAAAAGAAGCCGTACCCCCATGGGATCTTACTTTAGTTCTTCAAGCCTTGACTGCTCCACCCTTTGAACCCGCTGCTTCAGTGGATCTCAAATTCTTGTCATGGAAAACAGCATTCCTTGTAGCCATTACTTCAGCGAAAAGAGTGTTGGAACTTCAGGCTCTTTCTGTAAAGCCTCCATACCTGATTTTTCACCCTGATAGAGTGTACCTCAGGATCAGTCCCTCCTTTCTTCCCAAGATAGCATCAGAAACCAACATAAACCAATCCATAAATTTACCGGTTTTCTTCCCTAAATATCAAAATAAGGGTGAATACAAGCTGCACTCATTGGATGTTCATAGGCAGCTTCGTTTTTATACTCATAGGACGGCTGGCCATAGACAGTCCGACCAGCTGTTCGTTTCCTTTGCCAAATTTAACTTGGGGAAAGCTATCTCTAAAGTATCTTTATCTCGCTGGATTTCCCAATGTATCCTACTAGCTCATCAAGCCTCGGGTAGACCCGCACCAGAAGGAGTTTGTGCTCATTCCACTCGCTCCATTTCTACTTCTGCAGCTTTCAAGTCTAGAGTTCCTTTGGATGATATTTGTTCTGCAGCCACTTGGGCTTCATCTCATACCTTTATCAACCACTACAAGCTAGACCTGCTTTCTAGAGGGAGAGCATCCTTTGGCTCTGCGGTGCTTCGTAATATCCTTCCATGATGGCCACCCAGGGTGCAGGTAGCTGGGGACTCTGTCCCACAGGTTGCTGACAAATGAACAATCCTACTTCAGATTTAGAAGTTATGTACTCACCATAACGTTCCAGCTGAGTAGGTAGTTCATTTGTCTGCAATCATCCCCCCTCCTTCCCCCTGACCTTCTTTGGATCTATTAGTTTTTAGATATCCTTTGTTGGATATATATGGAGAGGCAAACTCGATCTGAGGTCATGGAGGGTTAGCAGGGGATTATGGGTGAAGGGAGGAGCTAGGAGCTCGGATCCATTAGCTTGAAACAAGTTGCCGGCTCGGATCCGATATCGGATCCATAACCCACAGGTTGCAGACAAATGAACTACCTACTCAGATGGAACGTTATGGTGAGTACATAACTTCTAATTCCATGCTTTATTCTTGTTAATTTTTTCACTCTTTATGATTTGTAGAGTAACATGATACTTTGTAATTTAAAATGTCTGTAATTGATTTCTGAAAGATTGTGATTGTGGTGTTTTTCTTCCTGGGCTTCTGCTGAAAATGGGCACTTTTTTAGCTCAGTCAAACTTTCCTGGTAAACAAATGTCAAATAAAATAAATGTGCAGATTTGGGCCAAGTTATTCATCTTTAACTAAAAAAATGTACTTTAAGAAGGCAGAATTTGTCCTATGAAATGTTTGCTGTAACAGATTACTACACAGCTCAGCTTTTTGCAGTGTAGATAAGTTGTGTATCCACCTGCCTTTAAATCAGAAAAAAAATTATACGCATTTGAAGTTTTCTGGGCTGGGTAAGTCTTTTGCAGATATGGTGTCTGCAGACAGGAAAGCTGCCCTCCACTGATGCTGAAAAGATACTTTAAGCCCGAAGTAAAGAACTTTCTGGGCATCTGCAGATGATCATCTACTCAGTCGGTCTCCATTTTTTTTCAGGAAGGTCATATGGGTGATTCATCCTAGTTTTCAGGCATGGTTCTACGCCTCCAAGGCTGAATATTCTGTGTCCAGTTTGAATATCCTCTGGCTTTGAGGTTTGGGACTATTGATCCATAAAATGTTCAGCTGTTTTTGGTGAGGGAAGTTCCTGGTACTTTGAATAAAGCCTTTGTCACTTCCATTTAACAAAGCTGCTTTAGAGCCATCGGATATAAATGACTCCTGACTGATCGCATGTCTTCTGTTTTTAGGTAGGATTTTTGGGAAGTTAGGGATTTGTACAGCTAAAGATTACCTGGCCTTCTGTGTGTTAACAGTGTTTTAAGTATCATTATAGATAAAGTCCTCTGATCAGCTAAAGGGTGTGCTGGTCCTTCCTTATTACTGTTGCAGAATTCCTTACAAAAGGGAGATCCTTCCAAGGGTAGTTGTACATGCAAACATCATACCAGAGCTGTAGCCCCTTCCAAGTGCTTTACATCAGAAATATGTTGCATGTCCGAGGCATAAGGAACACAAGTGACTAATGAGGGCCAAATCCTCAGAACAACTTTACCGCCAGTCTGAAAGCCATCTTTGAATTCAGCCTGTGAGTTTGTTTCATTGTTTCAGATATTGAGCTAAAGGCAGATAAGTACCCCATTCGGGACCCTTCCTGCTATGTCTCATGTTTTGGTTACTTGTTTTACATGTCATCAAGAAAAGGGCAATGTGAGTGTGGGAGACAGACTCCCCATAATTACAGACACAAGCAGTGCCTTTTCTGTTTAGATGATCACACTGCATAATATTTGACAGGCCTTTGTCCCAAGACCCTGCACAGCCATCTGTTCTCTCCATCTGTGTATTAGAAAACCACCATCTGAAGTTGTTAGCTCAGGGAACCATGGCTTCCAATTCCTTACACTTGGACATTCAGTCGCCTACCGAAAAGATGTGTTTAGAGACTTCTGTCCAGCCTCTGCCGAATGTCTGCATAGGGTCAGATGTAGAACCAGAGGACCATCCAGTTCTGACATCTTCTCCCTCTGTCATGACCCTGTTGGAGGCTGATCAGGGTTTGGTTCTTCACACATTTGCTGTGGCTGAGTCTGTCTGTTGCAGACAAGAAGGGTAGCCTTAGTTTATCATATCTGAAAGGCCTAGAGGGATTCCCCAGACTCTTGTGAAGGAGGAAGTCACTTGTTCCCTTATTGAGGTTATACTGGGTACAGAACCTCCTAAACTTGTTAGGGTGGGGATTCCTTTTAAGAAAAAAATACAGAATACCAGGCATGGGTGATCCCTATTGCAGATGATCCCCATAAAGAGTGGCAGGATTGCACTCTGTCTTTTTAAGGCCCCTCCGGGTTTGTCTGTGCCTTCATCTGTTAACTTCTCTGTCACTCCTTCTGAGAGACTCTGAGCTTCTGACTCCTCTGATAAGGAGGAAGAGCTGGAATCTGGATTCTGGTGTCGAGTCTCACTTATTCTTCCCAGACAAATTCCCCTCTTGCCTTGGGATCAGATGATGATAATCGCTCACTTGCTTTTGCCTGTTGAAGAGCTGTCCTTTTATTGTTAAAATGGTGGAATATTTCCAGTGGGGAAAGTTGCCAAATGTTTGAAGTCCAGAACAGATATTAGGACCTATTTCAGATGCAGAGGCCAGTGTTTTGGATGGCCTTCTGGAGACTTTTACTTCTGCCTCACAGACTCCAGAGTCTTAGCCCTCTGATTCTAAAAGCCTGTCAGGATGTCCTTCATGGATGCATCTGCAGTCATAACAAGTGGGTTGTCCTGTCGTCAGGCAGCCCTGCAGTCGGCCGGATTCCAAAGTCCGGGTCCGCTTCGGCCGGCTGATGTCGCACTCCACCCGTCATCTCTAAAAGCATCAGCCGGCGCAGAAGCTGTGTCGGTCGGATCCAGAGATTACTTCTACCGAATACTACTAAAGCTAAGTACCCGTTGGGGACTCTTTCTTCCTCAGCCGATGTCAGAAAAAGTTAACAATTGTTTAACCTGTGGGAAACAAATACCTCATAAAGATTTCCACTCTTACTGTCTGCCTTGTTTAGGCCCAGCCCAGTAGCAGCCTGTTCGGCCTGTGCCTCTTTCAACCTTAGGCATCGGTCGGAGTTTGCAGAACAGTTTTTCGGTACTGATTTGACTACCCCAAAAAGATAAAGACCGACAAAACCACGGCAAAGCAAACGGTTTCGGACCGAAAACTGCTCAAAGTACAGCTGAACCTATTCTTACAACTGAGGCCCCTGCTACAATTCTTGAATCGACCTCAGAAATTTTACCCACTACGGTGGTTGACTTATCAGACACCATCCCTTGGATGTCTCTACCCCAGCGTGGTGCTGCTAGGCCTCCAGCAGCCATGTCCATTAAGGCCTTCGCCAGGGCTAAAGCAGCCAAGACTACTAAATCAGTGCCTGTTAAACCCCCTCATCCAGGCCCTCTTCTAGTTCTCAAATGCTTTCTTTGGCAGAAGATTTAATTTCTTTAATTAGAGGATCTCAATCTCACCCAGACAGGGCCTCTCAGCCCCAGAGAAGAGACCTAGGACAGAGCCCCTGAGCCAGTGTCTTCTGATGATTCTGCTCATGAATCAGACATAACTGACCAGCCTGAGGCTCCCTTTTCCAATTCGAAGATTCTGATGCTGAAGAATCCATTCCAGCTGCTTCCCCACCAGAAGAATTCTCCTTTGGAGAAACCTTGCATGCCAGAACAGTTCCAATGGCAGCAACAGGTTTTTCAGACTCCAGAAAAAGACTTTCTGCACCTACCACAGCACAGGCCCTTAGCTATACCTCCTGTTCTCTCTGTGGTGGATGATGCTTTCAATGATGTTTTTCTTTACCCCAGCCCCTGCCAAACCAGACAGATTTTACAGGGTGCCAGATACTCATCACCACCTTTACAAGGCTCCTCTTGCAGACCCAGAAACTATATCCCAGGGTCCCAAGGCAGTGCAACCACAGCTAAAACCCTATTCCTTCTGAAAGGGAAGCAAGGTCACTAGACAGATGGGGTAAAAGGTCTACACTTCAGCTACTCTCTCAGCTAGAGCTTTAAACTGTCAGTTTCACATGATACAATACCAAGAGTTTATGCTTGATCAGTTAACTAAAAGCTAACTACTGATGAATCTCTTGATAAGAAATATGTATTAGAGATGGTAAATAACATACAACAGGTTAGCAACCATTCCTTAAAATGTGGCTATGATGCACTGGAGGCTTCATTTAGATCAGCCATGACAGGCACAGTGATAAGAAGACATGCATGGCTAAAGGAACAAGCTTTACGGATCATGTTAAAGCTAAGTTGCTAGATGCTCCTATGGACAAGACAAGTTTGTTTGGTACACCTGCCCAGCAGGTTATGAAGAAAATGGAAGAAAAGGCAAAATCTGTTCAAACTGTTAAAGATTTCCTGCAGGTCCAACCCAAGGTTTAGCAGGAACTGGCCTGCCAAAATGGTCCTTTCCTGACTCTGCAAAATTTCAAAGGGGCAGGAATAGACGCCCAGAGGCAGAAACCAATCCAGAGGAGGTGCCTACAGAGGACGACAGTGGCAAGGTAACAACAGAGGCACAGACACAGCCACTGCCACTACATCAGCACAACCACAGTGACTTAATCCTAATACCAGGGAACAAATAGCAGCTCCTCTAGGAAAGTTAACCTTATTTTCAAAGAACTGGCACTACATAACAAAAGACAAGTGGATTTTACAAACCATAGATCAAGGTTACGTTTCGTTTCACTTCCACACTTTACCAGTCAAAAGAGGAATGCCAAATCTACCTCCAAATCAAAAACAGAGGCTCTACGCCAGATAATGGAGTTAGCAAACATGAGAGCTGTGGAAAGAGTGCCAACAGCAGAACAAGGAAAGGGTTCTACTCCAGACTATTCCTAGTTCCAAGAAAGGAAAAAGTTGGAGACCAATTCTCGACCTGTCCACCTTAAATACATACATCATTGTCCCAAAATTCAAAATGCTGACCCTACAGCAACTTCTTCCCATGCTGGGCAAGGAGTCTTGGCTGGTAACTCTAGATCTCAAGGAGGCATACCTGCGACCAATCTGCAGAAGATACCTCAGATTTCTTGCAGGATCAGAGCACTATCAATTCTCAGCATTGCCCTTGGCTTATCTACAGAGTATTCACAAAATGCCTGGCATCAGTAATCGCCCATTGCAGACTACAGGAATTCAAATTTACCCATACCTGGACGACTGCCTGCTAAAGGGGACAACAAAAAAGCTGACAACAGATTTACAAAGGGTCATTTACTTGCTACAAGGACTGGGATACACAGTCAATTTACAAAAGTCAAGGCTGATACCATCCCAAACAAGGACATTCTTGGCGGAATTGGACACAGTACAACAAATGGCATTCCTGACTACAGAAAAACAAAAGAACTTCCTCTTTACTTGGCACTAACAAAACTGAACAAGTTAACAGCAAGAAAATTTCTACAGGCCTTGGGCTTCATGGCATCATGCATAATCTTGGTCCCATTTGCCAGACTACATATGAGGAAACTACAGTGGTACATAAAGAATTTATGGTCCCAACACAGACACAGTCTAGAAACAGAAATCCCACTAATTCCATGTTTAAAACAGGAGTTCCTATGGTGGGCTCAGGCATGCCAGTCAAACCCAGGCCTGCCCTTCCAGCAGATGTCAACCAAGCCAGACCATCACAACAGGCGCTTCAGATCTAGGATGGGGGGCCCACATGCTGGACAAATCGTGCGCAAGGATTGTGGACACAGGATCAAATTCACCTGCACATCAATCTAAAAAAATGCTGGCAGTAAAACTGGCAATCCAAAAGTTCAAACCTTTCCTCAAAGAGGGCCAGTTGATGATAAGGACAGACAACACCACAGTCATGTGGTACATCAACAAACAGGGAGGCACTCATTCATACCCCTATGCAGAATGACCTTGGAGCTGTGGACCCTGGCACTCAGCTACAACATTCAGTTACAGGCAATATTTGTACCGGGAAAGACAATACTCTAGCAGACATACTAAGCAGAACCACGGATGCCCACGAATGGAAGCTGCACCCGGACATCTTCAAGACCATCTCAAAGAAATGGGGAATGCCACAGATAGACCTATTCGTATCACCTCTCAATCACCAGCTCTAAAAATTCTGCGAGGACATTCCACCCACTAGCATGGAAAGTGGACTCTCTCTCCTTCAACTGGAAAGGCCTCACAGCATATGCATTCCCTCCTCTTCCTCTGATACACAAGGTACTACTAAAAATCAAGGAAGAACGTCCAAGGATAATCCTGATAGCCCCAAACTGGCCAAGACAACACTGGTATCCACTACTGAAGAGCATGTCTCGAACAACATGTGGCCAATACCCTGATGCCTTTGATGTTAACTCAGAACAACTACAGCATCATGCATCCAAACCTAAAACGCTGCAACTGACTGCATGGAACATCACATAGCAGCAGCTAATCCAGAACTTTCCCAAAGAGTTAAAGACATTATTCTTGAAGCACCTTCAACAAGAAAGAACTATGCTGGAAAATGGAAAAGGTTTGTCATTTGGAGTAAAGAGGAAAAGATGTGTCAAACATAGATATGCCTAACATTCTGGAGTATCTGGCCGAACTTCTTCATTCAGGCCTGTCCTACTCCATCAAGATACATGCATCAGCTATTTCAGCAGAATACAGCTTTGATCCTCTGTTTTTTCGCACTTTGCTCAGGCAGTTCCTAAGAGGAATCAAGAATGTAAAACCTCCCAGGAAACCACCATTACCAGCTTGGGACTTAAACTTTGTGCTAGAAAAGTTGACACTAGCACCCTTTGAACCAGCAGCAACAGCAGACCTACAACACCTGTCATGGAAAACTGCTTTCCTACTGGCAATTACTTCAGCAAGGAGGGTTTCAGAACTACAGGCCTTAATGGCAGTGCAACCCTTCCTAATCTTCCACCAAGATAGAGTGTCCTTGAGGACTAATCCTACATTTATGCCTAAGGTGGTATCCAGAGTATCTTTAAACCAGGCAATCCACCTACCTTCCTTCTTTCCCAACCCACAAAACAGAGGGAAAGAATACTGCATACCTTGATGTACATAGACAGCTACGCTACTACTTGGACAGAACAAAAATAGCAGAAAGACTGACCAACTTTTGTAGCCTATGCAACAGGAAGGGAAGGAAACGCTATTTCGAAACAGACAATCTCCAAATGGATAGGAAATTGCATACGATACTGTTACTCCTTCCATGGAAAACCAATTCCACAGAACATAAGACCTCATTCTACAAGGGCAACAGCCACTACCACAGCCTTCTTACCAGGAGTGGCAACCAAAGACATTATTGAGGCGGCTACTTGGACCTCCGTGCATACATTTGCCAAGCATTATAATTTGCCTCTTTATTCCAGATCGCGAGCAGGGTTTGCCACTGCTGTACTGCAAGGGATCTTAAACACACCATAATCTACCTTTATCCTCCTCCCTAGTTGGCTATGGTATTCTACCCACTTGTTATGACTGCAGATGCATCCATGAAGGACATAGTACAGTTTTGTACCTACCATAAATGTAGATGATCGAACAGGATAGCATCTGCAGTCAGGATTACCCTCCTCCTTCCCTCTGTGGTACTCCTAGGGTGTTTACCCTCCTAATAGCTAGCTGTTGGGGAGTCTTTATGGTGTATTTGTTTGTATATATGTACATATATGCTTATTGTTGTGTTTACCTCTATCTATTTGGAAACATTGGCATCTATCCAAATTTTACCCTGCAAGAGGGCTACTGGCATCTGGGGCAAGAAACACTGAGGAAAATGGCGTCGGCTGATGCTTTTATACCCGAAGACCAGCAGAGATGACGTCGGGTGGAGTGCGACATCAGCCGAAGCCGGACCCGGACTTTGGAATCCGGCCGACTGCAGGGCTGCCTGACGACAGGACAACCCACTTGTTATGACTGCAGATGCTATCCAGTTCGGACATCTACATTTATGGTAGGTACAAAACTGTACTTTCTGTCATCTACTTGGGCAGGGACACGAAGCACTGTTGGGACAGAGAGGGTGCTGTAGGTTTTGGCTTGACCACTTGGCTGAGATCTTAACCCTATATCTGTGCCAGTGGGGAGTCTTATTGGGGATCTGTTGAGCGAGAGAACCAGCCCCAGACTGACTGTGATCTCTGTGTGCTCTTAAGGGAAATTGTACTTTACTGTGTGTGTACTTGTCATCATCTCAATATGCATGTCCCTCACTGGCGTTAGTGGTGAGGATTGAGGCTCCTTGATTACTGGGCCAGTGCATGGGTGTCACAGTACTTACTTCACAGAACTAGTATGCTGCCAGTAAAAACTCTGCATAACGTAATAAAATCACAAGGCTACAGATTAGCATGCATTATCACAGATTTGGCCCCTTTTCTCAAAAATGTGAATGATCTTGAAAATGATTTCTTAACCAGAGGATATGAATCATACATGTTACATATGATCCTGGATCCCATTAGAGATTATAAAATTAACAATGTGGAATAGGCCTTTTGGTAGAAATGTACAACGAGGATATCCTAACCCAAAATAAAAGGTAAGGACAGTTGCATTCTAACTTGCACTTGGGATTTCAGTGCACTTAAACCCATTATTGAGGAGAACTGGGCCATCCTCACGGACGATCAGCTTGTAAGGGTTTTAAGAGATCACCCTACTTTTGTATATAAAAATGAGCAGAAGCATATGTAGCTATATGGAAAAGAAAACTAAGGAACACCAGGATGACATGACCACTAAAATCTGTGGGCCACTTAACTGCACTTTCTGTGAATACTTGGAGTGCGACTCATGTGAGTACCCCTATCTTAAAAAGATGGTGAAGTCTTCAGCAAGTGGTAATTGTAATACTGAAAAAGTTGTATAAAGGACCATGTTTAATGACTGCCCTGCATTTTATGTGGGTAAGACTATGAATAAATAGAAAAAGAGGATTTCCAGTCATCTTTCTGATGTCAGACAAATGTCAGAGGAACGCCTTATCCAAAGACTAATTAGAACACCTCAGACATTCTAGTTTTAAATTTATCATTCTGGACTGTGTGGAAATGGATGAGCTTGTAGGAGACATCAATGGTATGTTGGAGAAAAACAAATTATGCTAGCAGTTGAAATTAAATGCATTCAGAAAACCAGGACTTAACTACTGTTGCTCTATTAAGAGTGTATTGCATTTACTTAAGCTGCCACACAGTCTGTAAAGTTTTTTAGGGTATTTTTTGTGGAATATTTTTGCATACTAAAAATATACTAAATGATGTGTAGAATGTGTGTATATATATATATATATATATATATATATATATATATATATATATATATATATATATATATATATATATATATATATATATATATATATATATGTTTAGTTAGTTTAACCTCAGATGTTCTTCGTGTTTCACTGTTGCAGTCATCACATTTGGGTTATCTGCTTGCAGTAGCCCTCAGTCGGCCTGATTATCAAAGTCTTGGGTACTACGTCAGTTGCTGCCTCATCTTCCATGATGTCAGTAGTCAGGGGTATAAAGCATGCAGCCGATGCCATTACATCAGTCTTTCTTGCCGTGCGGTGCTGAAGCAGAAGCAGTTCACAAGTGATGGTCGGCTGATTCCTGAAATTTTCGTTTTCGAGTTTCAGAACCGAAGTTTTCAACTAAAGCTAAGTACTCTGTTGGGGAAACTTTTTCTTGCTCTTTACCAATGTCAGTAAAAGTTAATAATTGCATTTCTTGTGGAAAGCAAATTACCTCATAAAGATTTTCATTCGTACTGTATTCCTTGCCTAGGCCCTGACCACGACATACCTCACCTGTCGGTTTTGTGCCTTATTTAACCAAGGAACTATCCGTCGTCTGTATATTTACGCTTCTAAATAATTTGGTTCTCTGTTCAATTATCCAGATATGTGTTCAGTAAGCCATCCGACTACCGACATTCCGAAGAAATGCAAAGATAAAGACAGACAGGCCGCCTAGGTCCAAAGCTGCCGACGGCGCTTCTCCTAAGCCAGTCACCAGTTCGCCGGTGTTCAGTGAGGTGCTTTCACAGCCACTGATGCCCGCTACTTCAGATTTGCAGGCCTCTACTGAGACCCATTCGGAGTCTGGTATGCCGCGAGATGCTTCAACTGTGAAACCTGCAGATGTCTCTACCTTGGTTGGGTCCGGAGCTGCTGTGCAGGCACTGGCTTCTGAGGGTGTATTCAGGCCCTACTGACTTGCATGTTAAACCGACACCACCTTCTTCTTTAAGGCCTAAAACTCGAACCATGCCTAGAAAACCGACACCCAGACCGGATGCTCAGGCCTCTGTGCCTAAAAAATAAATTGTAAGAGTGGCTGAAGACCTTATTACTTTAATCAGGGGAAGCCAACCCTCCCCTTCTAAGAGACCTAGGACTCAATTTGCTTATGAGTCTTCTGACCAGGATTCTGAAATTTCTTTTTCCTCTGATGGCCAGGATTTACCCTTCTCTACTTTTGAGGATTCTGATGCAGAGGACTCTATTCCCTCTGCTTTCCCTCCAGAAGATTTCTCTTTTGGTGCAACCTTGCATACTCTTAGTTAGCATTTCCGCTGGGAAAGCCAGGATTACTCTGATTCTAAAAAGAGGTTTAGGGATTTCTTACTCCTGCCTCAGCACAGGCCTTTAGCTATCCCTTCTGTACTAGACATTGTTGATGATGCCTTTTCGGAATCTAGTTTGGCCCCTGATTCTTTACCTTCTGCTCCCAGAAAATCTGATGGGTATTACAGGGTTCCTGACTCTCACAAGTTCCTTTTTAAAAATCCTACTGCGGATCCTGAGACCATTTCACAGGGACCCAAGGGCATTAAGGCTACTACTGCCAAAAATCCTACCCCTTCTAATAGAGACTCCAGGGCACAGGACTGATGGGGTAAGAAGATATACACTTCTGCAACCTTGGCCATTAGGGCCTTAAACTGTCAGTTTCACATGTTAAAGTATCAACAACATATTATTGGATTGCTTAAACAGAAAATGATGTTGATTCCTGACTGTGCTGAAAATAAATATTTACAAAACAGTGTAAGAAACTTCTCTGTGTGGAAGATTTTCAGTCAATATATTTCTAGTTAATCACTGTATATTAATCAGATCAGACAATAGTAGTCGAAGCAGCGAACGTAAACTCGTCAAGTCAAAAAGTAATAATAGAAAATATATAATTCTACAGCATTACTAAGTATTCGAAAGTAATCCAAGCAAGGCAGGAAGTCTGTTTCCAGTCGAAAATCCTTTATTAAGTACACAGACAAGCGATCCAAGTAAAACAAAAATAGAATAATAATTTCCTCACAAGCTTTCTAAATATATATATATACTTTTTATCAGGCATGGGGAGTGGTTTATTGTGCTGTAAAACAAAGTGTTATTGGTACACATGTTAAATTCACATCCCTTCCCCCATCAGTGTGACATTCGAGCTGGTCCTGCCCTACCTAGTAGCTGTCATAATAATATATAGCCCTAATGTACTTTAATGGTACGTCTTATTTAACCAAATTGTTAAGTAGATTATTAAGTCTGTGATTTTATACAAGGCAATATACTACATGGCTGGAAATATATCAACCTTAGTTCATTTTGCGATCAAAAATTATATATAAATATATACATATACATTTTGCATGTAAAAATCAGTTTCTATTTTCATAACCTATTGTTAACAAAGATCGCTTTCGTCCTTCTAGACTTCTTCAGGTCTGTGTACAAGAACCCTAAAAACCTATATAATTGTATAATTAGTTAGTATTGTTATTACCATCATTTTGAATAAAGTGGAAAAAAGAGAACCAGAAAAAATATATATATATGTATGATGATGGAAACAAAATATACACTTAAATTTCAAATGATTTAAAATGGTATTTAAAACCAATTTGTAGAAAAAATAAAATACAATTAGTCATGTAAACAATATGGCAATTTTCTAAGTTCCAGTGCACTTTTAATTGAACAGTAGTAGTTTAGTCCAGGCTTTCTAAAAGAGTTCAGCTTTAATTGCCACATGAGTTCATGTTTCTCCAGAATATTCGGGATGTCTCCTTCAAGATCACCCATGTCTATGCGATCCAGGATCTGGAACTTAAAACCTGGGCGTCTTTTATGAAGAGAAAGGTGTTTGGCTAGTGCATTATTTTTACATCCGGAGCAGGATTTAATGCATTTTGCTGAACAGGTTGGAAAACATACTTTGCAATGTGGTTTTGTTTCATTAGAAGCATCTTGCAGGGCTGCTGTCACTGGGTCTACTTAGAAGGCATGCTTGGCTTAAGGAGCAATCTTTGCCAGATCATGTTAAAGCTAAATTGTTTGATGCTCCCTTAAATCAGGACTGCCTTTTTGGCAACAAAGCAGAAGACGTTCTTAAAAAATATGGAGGAAAAAGCTAAATCAATGCAAACTGTTAAGGATTTCCTACAAATACAGCCTCTAAGGTTTAGTAGGCATTGGCCCTCTAAGAATTGGTCCTTTCCTGCTTCTTCCAGGCCTTCTCCGTCCAAACCCAGAACAAGCAGAACTCCCAGGTTTCAGTCCCAGGGTACACACAGGACTAAGCAGTGGGGGGGCTTCCACTTCCAAATAAGGGAGTACTAAGACTCCCCCCTATGGTAAGCTGTCTCAATGACTTAACCTTAAAACTTCCAAGCACTTCTCAACTGTCTGCTCCTTTAGGGGGAAAGATTGCTTTGCAGGCCAAAAACTGGGAACTCATTACCCAGGACAAATGAGTTTTAAATATAGTTTCCCCAAGGATACAGATTTCACTTCCACACGTTACCACCCCAAACGGTTGGCCAGATCTACCCCCAAATCAGTAGACAGAGGCTCAAAAGCTAGTACTCTCTCTCTTAAGCATTAAGGCTATTCAAACTGTACCAGAAGAGGAAAAGGGACAAGTTTTCGACTCAAGACTTTACCTGGTACCCAGAAAAGACAATTCATGGCGTCCTATCCTGGACCTATCCATCTTAAACACTTTTTTGGTGATTCCAAAATTCAAGATGCTAACTCTTCACCAGTTGCTTCCTATGCTAGGCAAAGATGCTTGGTTGGCAACACTGGATCTAAAGGAAGCCTACCTGCACATCCCAATCACTGTCAGTTCTTTGCACTGCCCTTTGGCTTATCTATTGTGCTCAGGGTATTCGCAAAGTGCCTAGCTCCAGTCATTGCTTTTTGCAGGCAAAGAAAAATTTAAATGTATCCATACCTGGATGATTGTCTACACTGCGGTGGTGGTGGTGCTGCGGTAGCATTGTCGCCTCACAGTTAGACGTTGCCCGTTCGATACTCAGAGTGTCTTCTGTGTGGCGACATGCATGAACGGGCATTCCTTCGTTGAAGGTTGTGCGTTAGGCCCAGCAAGCCAGCACGTAAAACTCTACTGCCAATCATTAGCGGACCGGAGTTCTGCTGTGGCGACCCCTAACTGGGAAATGCCGAAAGACACAAACAAATACCTGGACGATTGTCTAATTCAGGCAGAAAGCCAGGACATAGTTTTGAATCATCTGGCATTTGTACAAAGGTGCTCACTTGTCTGGGGTACACCATAAACGAAAAGAAATCTCATCTGGTACTCTGTCAACAAATTATATTCCTGGGAGCAAGCTTGAACACAACTTCCCAGATGGCTTTCCTCACGCCAGAGAAACAAATTCATTTGACAACTTATTTCAAACTAATGGCCACAAAGACCCTGCTTATCTGCAAGGCAAATACTACAAGCCTTGGGGTTCATGGCCTCCCGCATTCTATTAATTCCATATGCAAGACTGCATATGAGGAAACTACAGTGGTATCTAAAAAGCCTATGATGTCAACATTCTCGGGATCTAGAAGCAATGATTCCTATCATACCTTGCCTGCGGTTAGAATTCCTTTGGTGGGCAGAGGCCTGCCACCTAAACAAGGGACTACCATTCACTCTACCCCCTGCCGCCCAAACCCTAACAACAGACGCATCAGACTATGCATAGGGGGCTCACCTGGCAGAGAAGTGCATTCAGGGCAAATGGAGCCCAAGTCAAATGCACCTGCATATCAATCAAAAAGAAATGTTAGCTGTACAGAACCCGCTGACAGCCTTCAAGGATCACATTCTTCCAGGACAGTTAACAGTGGTGTTGTCAGTCTTTACCATTATGTGGTACATAAACAAGCAGGGGGGATACCCATTCCTACCCCCTCTGCAGACTAGCCATGGCCCTGTGGAACACAACCTTTGAGCTACCAAGTGCATCTACAAGCTCAATTCCTGCCAGGAAGACTAAATACACTAGCAGACGAACTAAGCAGAAATCTCATGGACCCACACGAGTGGAAACTGAAACCAAAGACTTCCAACATGTTGATACACAAATGGGGAGGCCCAGATATAGACCTGTTTGCCTCTCCCCAGAACTACCAATTTGACAAATTCTGCAGAAGGACTCCCCACAAACTAGCTTGGAAAGTGGATGCTCTGTCCTTCAGCTGGAAAAATCTATCAGTGTATGCCTTTCCCCCTCTGTCTCTTCTCTCCAAAGTACTACTGAAGATCAAACAGGACAAACCAAGGACAATACTGATTGCACCAGACTGGCCTCGCCAACACTGCTACCCCCTCTTGCGCATTGTGTCACTTCTGGCTCCATGGCACCTGCCTCAGACCCCTACCCTGCTGTCTCAGCAGGACAGCCAGATTCTGCACCCTCCGCTTCAAACCCTGAACCTGGCAGCCTGGCTAATTATCTAATTTGTCCGTTACCATCCCTCAGTAAACAATGTCATTTTGGAGGCAAGGAGGCCTAGTACTAGAAAATCTTGTGCTGAAAAATGGAAAAGATTCTGTGCCTGGAACCAAACTCAAGCGATGGCCACAGCAACGCCCAACTTACCTCAGATTCTCCAATACTTAACTGAGATGCTTCACAAGTGCCTTTCTTTTTCCTCCATCAAAATTCACGCCTCAGCCATTTCAGCTCATTACAACACAGAACCACCCCTCTTCTGTCATCAGCTGCTCAAGCAGTTCCTCAGAGGGGCAAAAAACTTAAGACCACCCAGGAGAGCCCCCACTCCAGCCTGGGACCTTAACTTTTGTATTGGAAAAACTCACTCAGCCTGGGACCTTAACTTTGTATTGAAAAAACTCACTCTTCCTCCTTTTGAGCCGGCTACAAGTGCAGAGTTGAAATTCCTTTCTTGGAAAACAGCCTTCCTTTTAGCAATCACTTCAGCAAGAAGGGTATCTGAATTACAGGCCCTTATGGCAGTAGAGCCTTTCATCATCTTTCATGCGGACAGACTGTCCCTTATCACCAATCCCTCCTTCATGCCCAAGGTGGTTTCCAGTGTGGCTCTTAATTAGTCCATTCATTTGCCAACCTTCTTTCCTAATCCACAGAACAAAGGGGAACGCATACTGCACTCCTTAGATGTGCACAGACAACTGAGATTTTACTTGGACAGGACTAAACCTCAAAGGAAATCTGAACAACTGCTGGTGGCATTTGCTGCAGGGGCAGAGGGGTAGGCTATTTCAAAGCAAACCATTTCTAAATGGATAGGCCTTTGCATTAATTTCTGCTGTAAGCACCATGGCAAACCTATCCCACAGGGGATTAGACCCCATTCAACCAGGGCTGAATCAACCTCCACAGCCTTTCTCAGAGGTGTCCCTACCAGGGACATCCTAGAAGCTGCTACCTGGTGTTCTGTACATACTTTCACCAAGCATTACTACTTGCCCATTTTCTCTAAATCCAGAGCTAGTTTTGCCACTGCAGTCTTGCAGGGCCTTTATAGCTGGTCCTAAGGCTATATAATTTCTTCCTCCCATCCTTAGCTTTGGGAATCTACCCAAATGTGATGACTGCAACAGTGAAACACGAAGAACCATAGTACAGTTGTGTACACTTACCATAAATGTAGTTGTTCTAGTGTATTCACTGTTGCAGTCCTAGTTGCCCTCCCTCCAGCCCCCTGACTTCTTTTGGCTATAATTCTACTCTCCTTTTCTATGCTTAAAAACTTTTTGGTGTATTTGCTTTTGTGCTGGAGGTATACCATTGTGTGTGTGTGTGTATATATATATATATATATATATATATATATATGTATATATATATATATATATATGTGTATATATATATATATATATATGTGTATATATATATATATATATATATGTGTGTGTATATATATATATATATATATATATATATATGTGTGTGTATATATAAATATATATATATATATAAATATATATATATTTAATTGCTTCCCATTAGGGGGGCACCTGACATCTGGGGCAAGAAAAACTAATGTAATGGCATCGGCTGCATGCTTTATACCCCTGACTACCTGACGTCACGGAAGATGATACATCAACCGATGCGGGACCCAAGACTTTGATAATCAGGCCGACTGAGGGCTACTGCAAGCAGATAACCCAAATGTGATGACTGCAACAGTGAATACACTCGAACATCTACATTTATGTAAGTGTACGCAACTGTACTTTCTGCTTTGATTAAATCTAAACTTCAAATTCAAAACACAGTTTTTTTTTCATGCCACTGTTACCCTGTAGTATTGGTATAATTTGCTCGTTTACCATACTGGTGGACACTTGTGCACACACCTGCACACTTTTATACATTACTTTGTGTAGTTTTTCTATGAGTTTTCATTGTATAAACATGTTTTGTGGCTGTAAACATGAAAATTGTCTCGACAGTTTTTTTTTTTTTTTTATTTTGCAAAGCACTGACATTTTTTCTGAGCTGTTAATAATTTTTTTTGCACACTAATACACTTGGATGGATATTTACTAGATATTTTTAGACAGATGTATTTTTATATTTATAGTGTTGTAGTTTGATTATGTTTATGGTTGGATAGCTAACTGATTTTTCTTGATTTTAGTTGTCACAGACCTGATGAAGGCTTTATTGCGTTAAGTTAGTCAGTAGCAACTGTAGTTAAGACTTTTTATATACATCTTTTTTATGTATATGTTGTACTTTTCTTAATACCTGATCTTGGATTGTAGGTTGCAAATAGGTAGTGTTTTCCTTAACTAGGATTCAGTTCGATCTATCAGTAGTAGTTTGTGGGGGTTGGTACTTGCTGTTTTAAAATGCCCTTTTACAGCCCTGTTTATATTGTTTGCCATGAAAAAAGGCTGGTTTAAAATTAAACAATACATATATTTTCCATACCTACTTCCAAGAATATCAAAGCTGATATGTTTAACATTTTAAAATATTTCTCATTTTTTGTTACTGAGGATCAATTGTCTGTAATGAATAAAGGCTTGTTGCTTTGGAGCACTACTTTGGTTTCAGTTTTGGAAATTATTGCGACTGAGCTCATCAACCATGTTTTAAGACCACTAGTTTCTCTGTTTATTTTTTCCTCAACACTCATGGTAGTGAAGTTGGAACTAGACAGATTCCTGTGCTGCTTCATTTTTTTACTACATTTTTTAAGCTAACATCTAGAATGCAACCTGATTGAAGTACTTTGTAGTAGAGAAACAAAAATGTGAGCTGCACGTTTACTGCATTTGTTGGTTTTATACAGATTATTTTAGAATATACAATTTTGCAGTCAAACAAGAACTTTTATGTGCTGTGAGTTAGTAATTTACTTTGACATACTGCTTTGTGATTTAACATTATCAAAATCCTTACAAAACTGCCATCAAGTAAACTTTCTCATTAAGATTTCATGTTGTTTCAGCTGCCACCAGTATGAAGTGGATTGAAGCTAAAATGAAAGTAAGTTTTGCTGCTCTGCATTGCGATCATTAGCTTACTATGCAACAGTGACTTCAACAAGATGGTATTTGTCATAAAAAACTGTATTCATGTTTTAGTATTGTTCTTCTGGATAAAATAAATAAATGAGCTATTGAGGAGCAGACAGATATTTTATTCATAAGGTTGTTGCTCTTGATATGTCTTAGCAGATGCAGTATGGAAGGTGTCAACTGTAGCAGTTGGGTGTATAAACTTTTTTCTGGACAAGCGACTTTCTTTTCTTTTAAAGACTTAATGATTTACATTTCTCTAGTTGCAGCTCTGTACTGTTTGCTAGAACTACACCTTGGTGCCCAGTGCTATCTCTGTGAAATGCTTATTTATTACTTTTTGTTGATAAAAGGTCTCGGATGAGTAGGAATATATCAGGGAGACTCAAACCAGTTTCCAGAGTGATAGTGCACTGCTAATAGTAATGGCTCTGGATCATGTTTAAAGAAGGTCCTTGTGGATTTCAAACACTTGTATGGTTAACAAATATCTTTCAGTCTTGCCAAGTGGATTTGATTACTTAAGTGGTTAATAAAAATCCATCCATTGCTTTAACTCTTATGGAGCCATGGTGATGCTATAGCCTGTCTCTGAAGCCAGTGGATGCTAAACTTTGAAGCTTGGTCTGAACATGGTCTTGGTCTGTCACAGAATGTACACATCCACTTAACATGTATATTACATGCACACCTATAGGCAATTTGGAAGACTGTCTGTCACCCAGGATGGTAAACTGCTCTGTCTCTGACTCATATCAGTCATGACCTAGACCACAGTGATGGACATTTTGGCAAATCCAATCAACCAGCATTTTTTTTTTTTTGAATGAGAGGAAAGAAGGAAGTGGAATATCTGGAGAAAATCTACAGAGATGTTGTTGTATCTTTCGGCTGTTCCCGGTTAGGGGTCGCCACAGCAGAACTCCGGTCCGCTAATGATTGACAGTAGATTTTTACGTACTGAGTTGCCAGCTCTGACGCACAACCTTCAACAAAGGTATGTCCATTCACGCATGTCTCCACACAGAAGACGCTTTAGCTGAGAATCGAACAGGACAACGTCTTACTGTGAGGCGACAACGCTACCGCAGTACCAGAAAATCCACAGAGATGTGAGGAGGAATATGCATACTCCAAGTAGGTAATGACCAGAGGTCAAGATTTTTGAACCCTGTACTCTGGAGCTAAGATGCAAAGAATTTAACCACTGAGCTAATGGACATGGTGTGAATATAAATTTCTGTAAATATCCAGGTTTGGGTGTGCCTGCCTTAAATACTTTTGGCCGAGTTTAAGTTGGACAGAATTTTTTCCCCAAAATAAATGAATGAAAATGCCAAAAGTTTGTTTATCTGAATAATGCTGTCAGGAAAAACACAGATGAAATACTAGAAGAGTTTGTTCGGTTCCTGGTGGACCATATGTGACAGAAAACACTAGTAACAGACTAGGGCTACAGTAGTTTGGACAGTACTGTACTTGAGGCTAAGGTGCCAGTCTGTTAAAAGGCAGCTGTATGAAACAAAAGAAGGCTACAGATAAAGGGGACTAACTGTGGTAGATGCTTTTCTGACGCATTGTTTTAGTAATTAAGAGGATTGTATAAGATGTTACTACTATCTATCTTAGAGCAGTAGAATTTCAGTTTTTGGAACAGTGGTGTGGAATTCCTCTTCTTAATGCTCCGTTTCACATTGTCACATTTTCTTGCATTCTTGAGATTACATGCTTATAGTCAGGGAATCTGAGTGCCTCTTACCAACACTTTTTTTTTTTTTTTTTTTGCTATTACCTGTTGAGTTTTGGAGAAAACACTCAAACCTACACTCTGTTTCTTTACTGACATTGCCATAGTTTGGATCCTGACCATAATGGTCTTAATAAGAAAGATCCTACTTTCCAGGGTATAGCATCTACTGCTAATCCTGTTTCAAGGGAGTTTGGGGAGTGTAGATGTCCCACTGTCAGAGCTACTTCAAGGAATGTATGATCTTTTTTCTGAATTTCTGTGATGGGGAATCATGATTCTTGTCTCTGTGACAGATGAGATATCCCCTTTCTGTAGCCCCTCTCCTGATGGTCCTTCCTTTGGCGACATGCTTAAAATGTCTTCTGTGGACTGGCTGTCTCTCATTTGTCTTTTGTTTAGAAGAGGTTTAGGGTTTAGCTATTACTTAAAAAAAAGTATGATTTACTATAATAACTTCCGTATATGTGTAGAAATTTAGTATGTGGTATTCTAGCTTCTAAGAAAGATTATAACTTCTGTAAGCCCCAAAAAACATGGAGTGATACTAAGCTTCCTAGAGCAGATTCCTCTTCAGTCTCTCTGGTCCCAAAGATTTCAATTTCTTCCACTATGCCGCTAGATAAGTAGTCTACAGCTTTTGACATGGCGAGCAAAAGACTATTTTCATGTGTTGCTCTGAACAATAGAACTGTGAATTATATTTTATCTTTTCAGAGACTGGGATGTGAAGGAGCTGGCACAACTCTCTGATTTTGGAATAAAATGATCACTAAAAGAACTTTTAATGTTCTTTTAGTGGACACTTTTGTATTGCCCACTGTAAGTTGAGGAGTGCTGTTGCTGGTGTAGCACTGCCTGAGTTATGCCTGTCTGCGATGGCATAATATTGAGGCTTATGCTTTTCTTATTTAAGGAATAAGTATGCCAGGATGATGATCTTCATGTTTCACAGTTGCAGTCATCACATTTGGGTTATCTGCCTGCAGGTAGCCCTCAGCCAGCCTGAATATCAGAGTCTTTGGATTTCTGCATTGGATGCTATCGCTTCTTCCATGACGTCAGGATGTCAGGGGTGTAAAACATGCATCTGCCATTACATCAGTCTTTCTTACCGTGCGGTGCCTGAAGCAGAAGCAGTTCGCATCGGCCGACTCCTTAAATTTTCGTTTTCGAGTTTGACCAGAAGTCTTCAAAAAGATAAGTACCCCATTGGGGATCCTTTTTTCTTGTTCTAACTGATGTCAGAAAAAAATTAACAATGGTCTTGCCTGTGGAAAGCAAATACCTCATAGAGATTTTCATACTTACTGCGTCACCTGTTTTGGCCCAGACCACATCCCTCGCTATCGGTTTTGTGCCTTGTTCAATGCCCGAACTATTTGTCATTGGGCTATTTTTGTAGCTAACTACTTTCGTTCTTGATCTCCGTACTCCAAAATGGCTTCGTTAAGCCATCCGACTACCAAATCTTCCGAAAAAATGTAAGGATAAAGAGAGAGATCGCATAGGTCCAAAACTGCCGACGACGCTTCCGTTAAGCTAGTCGCCACTCTGCTGGTACTCAGGTGCTTTCGCATCCCCTGATACTACAGATTCACAGGCCTCTACTGAGACCCATTCGGAGTCGGGTATGCCGCGAGATGCTTCTTCGACTGTGTAACCTGCAGATGTCTCTATCTTGGATGGGTCTGGAGCCACTGTGCAGGTACCGGCTTCTGAGGGTGTATTCAGGCCTACCGACTTTCATATTAAACCGACGACTTCGATTCAAGCTAGAAATACCGAATTCCTCAGGCCTAAAGCAGGCACTAGGCCTAGAAAACTGATGACCAAACCACATACTCAGGCCCATATGCCTCACCAAACAAATGATTAGAATGGCTGAAGACCTTATTACCTTAATTAGGGGAAGCCAGCCTTCCCCGTCTAAGAGACCTAGAACTGATTTTCTTCCTGATTCTTATGATCAGGAATCTGATATCTCTGTTCCTTCTGACTACCAGTATTTACCCTTATCTACTTTTGAGGATTCTAATGCAGAGGATTTCATTCCCTCTGCTTCCCCTCCAGAAGATTTTTCTTTTGGTGAAACCTTGCATACCCTTAGGGAGCATTTCTGCTGAGAAAGCCAGGACTTTTCTGAGTCCAAAAAGAGACCTAGGGAATTTTTACTCCTGTCTCAACACAGGCCTCTAGCTATCCCTCCTGTTCTGGAGATTGTAGATGATGTTTTCTTGGAATCCAGCCTTACCCCAGACACTTTGCCTCCAGCTCCCAGGAAACCTGACAGGTACTGCAGAGTACCTGACTCTCTCAAATTCCTTTTCAAGAATTCCACTGCGGATCTAGAGACCATTTCCCAAGGGCCAAAAGGCATTAAGGCTACTACTGCCAAAAATCCTACCCCTTCTGATAGGGACTCTAGAGCTTTAGACAGATGGGGTAAGAAGGCATACACTTTACTTTGGCCATTAGGGCTTTAAATTGCCAGTTTCATATGTTAAAGTGTCAGCAACATATTATGGGACTACTTAAACAGAAAATGATGTTGATTCCTGACTGTGCTGAACACAAAGATTTGCAAGAGTTAATGCATTCTGCCTAACAAGTTGGTAATCATACTTTGCATTGTGGTTTTGATGCTTTAGAAGCATCTTGCAGGGCTGCTGTCAATGGGTCTGTACTTAGAAGACATGCTTGGCTTAAGGAACAGAATTTGCCAGATCGTGTCAAAGCTAAATTACTGGATGCACCCTTAAACTAAGACCGCCTTTTTGGCAACAAAGCAGAAGTCCTCAAAAGGATGGAGGAAAAAGGTAAATCTATACAAACTGTTAAAAGATTTCTTACAAGTACAGCCTCCTAGATTCAGTAGGCATTGGCCTTCAAAGAACTGGTCTTTTCCAGTCCCTTCCAGGCCCTCTCAGTCCAAACCCAGGGGCAGCAGACCACCAAGACTTCAGTCTCAGGCTATGCACAGATCTAAGCTGTGGGGGGCTCCCACTTCCAAAGCAAGGAGTAGTAAGCCACCCCCCTATGGAAAAATGGCACAATGACTTATCCTTAACTCTTCCAAACCCTGCTCAACTACTTGCTTCTTAGGAGGAAAGCTCGCCTTGCATGCAAAAAACTGGGAACTCATTACCCAGGACAAATGGGTTTTAAACAGTTTCCCTAGGATACAGATTGCACTTCCACTCACTGCCATCCCCAAGTGAATGACCAGACCTCCCCCCAAATCAGTGGGCAGAGGCCCAAAAACAAGTGCTCTCTCTCCTCAGTATCAGGGCTGTTCAGCCTGTCCAAGCAGAACAAAGGGGACAAGGTTTTTATTCGAGACATTTCCTGGTTCCCAGAAAAGAAAACTCCTGGCGTCCTATCCTGGACCTGTATATTCTCAACACCTTTTCTGGTGGTTCTAAAATTCAAAATGGTAACTCTTCAATAGCTTCTTCCTATGCTAGCCAAGGATGCCGGGCTGGCAACCCTAGACTTGAAAGAAGCTTACATGCGCATCCCAATAAGGGAATCCTGCAGACAATACCTATGTTTCAGGGCGGGCTCCATGCACTATCATTTCTCTGCACTTCCCTTTGGCTTATCTACTGCGCCCAGGGTATTCATAAAGTGCCTAGCTCCAGCCATTGCATTTTGCAGGCAGAGAAATATTCAGATTAACCCATACTTGGACGATTGCCTGATTCAGACAGAAAGTCCAGACTTGCTATTACAGCACCTGGCATTTGTAAAGAGACTTCTAACCTCACTGGGGTACACCATCAACAAGAAGAAATCACACCTAGTACCCTGCCAACCGATTGTATTCCTGGGAGCAAGCTTGAACACAACTTCCCAGATGGCATTCCTCACTCCAGAGAAACAAGTTTATTTGACAACCTACTGGCCACAAAAACCCAGCTATCTGCAAGGAAAATCCTGCAAACCCTGGGGTTCATGGCCTCTTGCATTCTGTTAATTCCATATGCAAGACTGCATATGAGGAAACTTCAATGGTATCTAAAAAGTCTATGGTGTCAACATTCTCAGGACCTGGAAACAATGATTCCTATCATTCCTTGTCTAAGGGCAGAGTTCCTTTGGTGGGCAGAGGCCTGCTACCACAACAAGGGACTCCCTTTCACTCTACCCCCTGCCGCCCAAACCCTAACAGACACATCAGACTATGCATGGGGGATCACATGGCAGGTCAGTGCATTCAGGGCAATTGGAACCCAAAACAGATGCACCTACGTATCAGTCAGAAAGAAATGTTAGCTGTACAGAATGCTCTGACAGCCTTCAAAGACCTTATTCTTCCAGGACAACTGTTGGTAAAGACAGACAACACCACATTATGTGGTACATAAACAAGCAGGGCGGAACCCATTCCTACCCACTCTGCAGACTAGTCATGGCTCTTTGGAACACAGCCTTGAACTACCAAGTGAACCTGCAAGCTCAATTCCTGCCAGGCAAACTAAATTCACTAGCAGACGACTTGAGCAGAAATCTCATAGACCCGCACGAATGGAAACTGGAACCCAAAATATTCAAGCTCTTGAGGAACAAATGAGGGATACCAGAGGTAGACCTGTTTGCCTCCCCTCAGAACTACCAATTGAACAAATTCTGCACCAGAACTCCCCACAATCCAGCTTGGAAAGTGGATGTCCTGTCCTTTACCTGGGAAAGCCTCTCAATTTATGCCTTTCCCCCTCTGCCTCTCCTCTCGAAGGTTCTACTAAAGATCAAACAGGACAAGCCAAGGACAGTACTGATTGCCCCAGACTGGCCACGCCAGCAGTGGTATCCCCTTTGTGCGCAGTCTGACAGTGCTACAACCATGGCACCTGCCTCAGACCCCTTCCCTGCTGTCCCAGCAAGCGGGCCAGATTCTGCACCCTCAGCTTCAAACCCTGAGCCTTGCAGCCTGGTTAATTCCCTGAGCTCACCCCTAGCAACCCTCAGTAAGCAGGTACTGGATGTCATTCCTGAGGCAAGGAGGGCCTAGTACTAGAAAACCCTATTCAGAAAAGTGGAAAAGATACTGGTCCTGGAGCCAGGCTCAGTGGAGGGTTACCCCATATTCTAGATTATTTGACAGAAATGTTCCACAAGTCCTATCTTTCTCTTCAGTTAAGATTCATGCCTCTGCCATTTCAGCACATTATAATACTGACCCCTCCCCTCTTGTCTCATCCCCTGCTAAAACAATTCCTTAGAGGGGCCAAAAATTTAAGACCCCCCAGGAGAGCTCCCACTCCAACCTGGGACCTTAACTTTGTATTGGAAAAACTCACTCTCCCCCCCTTTGAATCAGCTGCTACAGCAGAGTTGAAATTCCTTTCTTGGAAAACAGCCTTACTTCCAGGCATCACTTCAGCAAGAAGAGTGTCTGAACTGCAGACCCTCATGGCAGTGGAACCCTTCATCATCTTCCATGCGGACAGAGTTTCCCTCAGTACTAATCCATCCTTTATGCCCAAGGTGGTGTCTAGTGTGGCTCTAAACCAGTCCATTCATTTGCCTACTTTTTTTCCTAATCCTCAAAATAAGGGGGAAAGGATACTGCATTCTCTGGATGTGCACAGACAGCTTAGATTCTATTTGGACAGAACTAAGCCTCTCAGAAAATCTGACCTGCTGCTAGTTAGTTTTGCTGCAGAGGCAGAGGGGAAGGCCATTTCAAAGCAAACCATTTCAAAATGGCCAATTGCATCCATTTCTGTTACAAACACCATGAAAAACCTACCACACAGGGAATAAGATCACATTCCACCAGGGCTGCCTCTACCTCTACAGCATTTCTTAGAGGAGTCCCTACCAGGGACATCCTGGAAGCTGCTACCTGGAGTTCTGTACATACTTTCACCAAGCATTACCACCTGCCTATCTTTTCTAAATCCAGAGCTGGATTCGCCACAGCAGTCTTACAGGGCCTGATAGCTAGCCCCAATGCTCTTTAACTGCCTCCACCCTTCCTTAGCTTTGGGAATCAACCCAAATGTGATTACTGCAACAGTGAAACACGAAGAACAGAGAGATGTGTACATTTACCATAAATGTAGATGGTCATGTGTATTCACTGTTGCAGTCCTGGTTACCCTCCCTCCAGCCCCCTGACTTCTCTTGGCTCTACCGTTACTTCTTATTTGGAATATAGTATATCACGTGTATTTGCTTTTTGCTGGGGGTGGTCCATACCATATAATTACTTCCTATTGTGGGGGCACCTGACATCTGGGGCAAGAAAAACTGATGTAATGGCGTCGGCTGCATGTTTTATACCCCTGACGACCTGACGTCATGGAAGAAGCGACAGCATCTGACGCAGAAATCAGAAGACTCTGGTATTCGGGCTGGCTGAGGGCTACCTGCAGGCAGATAACCCAAATGTGATGACTGCAACAGTGACTACACTCAAACATCTACATTTATGATAAGTGTATAGAACTGTACTTTCTGGATGGTCCTTTTTGTTTTAGAAAGACATCTGAGGACTTAGTGGATGAGTAACAAAATATGTAAGTAGGTAACTCTGCCCCCCCCCCCGTCCGTGCCGTCTTTGTCTCATTTTAGAAGGGCCTTTTAGCATCAAGGAGTCCTGCTGTGTTTGGATTCCCCTGTTTAGTTTCCTAGTACGTGTACTTTACAAGGGATGCCACAACAGTCCTGAGTATTTCTTGGACTACTCAACTGAATTTGCTCCAGGTTGGAGGAACAACACAGAGGAGCAGTTGATACTGGATGTGGTTTCGTACAGCCATGCCTTAGAGCTTTTAGGTTATTTCCTGTAAAGAACTTCCATAGGGGATTGTTTTTGCATAGCTTCTGGAGCATGCTTAGTGTCCACTAAAACTGTTGAGCTGCTCTTCCTCAAAAAAAGAGATATTTTTTATTTATTTATTTATTTATTTTACATTTGTTAACCGGGCTAGTCTAGCTGAATATATATCCATTTTCAGTAGAGGCCCGGGGAGAAAAGCTCCACACAGATATACAAATATGTAAAAATATTGTTACATATTAATTAGGATTAATAAACCAAATAAAACAGGTAGTTATAACATATCAGAGATCAAAAACACTTAAGAAAAGTACAGTGAACATAATATAGCTTAAGAAAGCTAAAACAGATATAATACAGTAATTATTATGTACAATAGTTCACATCAGGTTAAAGGATTTAAGCAATAAGTTGATTAGAGTTTAAATAGTGTCAGTCTTAATTACAAAACTAAGTATTTAAATGTTTGGAAGTATGGTTAGAAGAGGAAGAAACAGGGGTAAAAGGCAGTTGTTAGTCAGGGTTACTACAAGGGCATAGCCAGTGCCTTTGGAGGTATTTTTTTAGTTTTTGTTTAAAGAGTGGCAAGGATGTAATTAGTGTTAGTTCATTGGGTAGCAGTTTCCAGTTTTTTCCTGCTGTGTTAGTAAACAGAGAGTCACCAGCTGTATTATTAGACTTAGTTAAGCTTGCAAGGAGTTTGCTAGAAGAGCGTAAGGAGTTCAGATTATTATATGGGATTAAGAGTTTTGAGAGTATAGGGGTATTACTGGGTTGGTAAAATATTTTGTGGGCAATTGTGAGTTGGGGGATTATCAGATGGTTTTGGAATTCCAGCCAGTCTAGTTGCCTAAGATTAGAACAGTGATGAGTTCTGAAGGGATTGCCAGTAGCGAATTTGGCAGTATTATTGTAGGAAGTTGCTAATTTGTTGAGGTTAGTTTTCTTAAGGTTGGTAAATATAGGTGAGGCATACAGAAGAGTTGAGATTAGATGGGAGTGAGCGATCTTGGCTCTGACTGTTGAGGTTAAGAAAGGCTTTATTCTATATAAGGATCCTATTTTTCTGTTGACTATTTTAATGGTGTTGTTTATATGGTGATCAAATGAGAGATTTTTGTCAATGGTTATTCCTAAAAGTTTGGTGGTAGAGTCAGGGAAAATGACAGTGCCATTATTTGAAGAGATTGAGAAGTCTAGGGGGGTGGACCTAGTAGTGGGTGTGAAGAGAAGGAGTTTTGTTTTTTTGGCATTAAGAAGGAGGCAACGTTTGGTAAACCATGTTTCTACAGTATTAAAAACATTTTGAGTAAGAGAGTATAGTTCAGTTGGAGAGGTTGCTGAGCATATTAGTGTTGAGTCATCTGCATATGGAATACAGGTGGCTTGAGGAATTGCTACATGGAGATCATTAATAAATAAGGAGAAAAGAAGTGGTCCAAGAATGGAGCCCTGAGGGACCCCGATGGTGACAGGTAAAAAGGAAGAAATTTGATTTTCCCAGAGAACTGCCTGTTGCCTATTGCTGAGGTATGACCTAAACCATTTAATGGCCAGAGAATCAAAGGAAAGAGATTCAAGAATATTAGTTAGGAGGGTATGGATGTTCTTCATCTCACATTGCTGCAGTCCTTACACTTGGGGTAGTCCGCTGTCCTCGGTCGGCCCGAATATCAAAGTATAAGGCTGACGTCGGTCAAGGCGCATTTGACTGACATCAGGACGTCAGGGTACAAATGCGCATGACCGACGTCATATCCTCAGTCTTTTTTGCCGCATGGTCCGATGCAGAAGCAGCATTGCAAGTGCCGGTTGGCGTTCTGAGATTTTTCGATTTCGAAGTTTCAGACCGAGTTCAAAGTTGACTAAGTACCCCGTTGGGGAATATTTTAGTTTTTTCTTGCCTCAGTGATTTACCGGATGTCAGAAAAAGTCAATAATTGCATTTCTTGTGGGAAACAGATACCGCATAGAGATTATCATACTTTGTGTATTCCTTGCTTAGGGCCTGAGCACGACGTTGTTGGCTGTCGCTCTTGTGCTAGATTTAATAAACGCACTATAAAGAGAAGGTTGGATTGTGCAAGGTTAGTCTTTGGGAAGCGGTGTAATTATAAAATGCCGCCGGATGCTCCGCCCGCTTCTTCGAAGAAGCGCAAGGACAAGGCAGTTAAGCCTAGGCTAGAAGAACCTGTACCGGACGCCGGTTCTTTAGAGGTGTCGGTGGAGCCGGTGGCTTCTTTGTGTTCCCAGGGTGAGACCTTATTATTGCAAGATGTGGCCTCTCAGGAGGCAAGTCAGGCTGAGGGGCTTCTCAGGTTACTATACTCCCTCCCTTCCTAGGGTGGCTAGGCCCTCTCCTTCTGTTTCAAAGGCTTCTCCCAGGGGCAGGCCAGGTTTGGCTTCAGTTGGTGTTACCCCTAGCTCTTCAGGTACTGTGCCCAAGAAGCATATGCTTAAAATGGCAGAAGATTTGATTACTTTAATTAGGGTTCTATGCCCCTCCTGATAAGAGACCTAGGTTGGAGCCTGAGTTGGGGGTTTTGAGCAGGCTTCGGATGTTTCAGAGTCTCCGGCTGAAGACTTGCAGGAGTACTCTCCTTATTCTGATTCTGATGTGGATGATTCTACTCCTTCTGCTTCTCCTCCTGAGGATTTTTCTTTTCAGAAACTCTTCATTCCATGAGGGAGCATTTTAAGTGGGAAGGTCAGGACTTCTCTGATTCCAGGAAAAGGCTTAGGGAAGTTTTGTTTTTACCCCAGCATAGGCCTTTGGCTATACCTCCTGTTTTGGATGTAGTAGAAGATGTTTTTACAGAGGCTTCTCTTAATCCTGATTCTTTGCCTCCTGCTCCTGTTAAGCCGGATAGGTATTACAGGGTGCCTGAAGCTCATAAGTATCTTTTAAGAGTCCTAGGGCTGACCCAGAAACTGTTAGTCAGGGGCCTAAAGGTGTTAAGGCTTCTGTTGTTAAGAATCCGGTTCCTGCAGACAAAGAGGCTAGGGCCTTGGATAGATGGGGAAAGAAAGTTTATACTTCTTCCACTCTTGCTATGAGGGCTTTAAATTGCCAGTTTCACATGTTGAAATACCAGAACTATCTCCTTTCACAACTAAAGTCTAAGGTTGATGCTCTGGCAGTAGGTATTGATTGTAAAGAGTTGCAAGATTTAGTGCATGTTTCTGAACAGGTGGGTAAGCATTCTTTGCAATGTGGTTTTGATGCTGTACAGGCCTCGCCTAGGGTGGCTGCCACTGGGTCAGTTCTTCAGGCACGCCTGGCTAAGGGATCAAAATTTGTCTGAACATGTTAAAACAAGGATTTTAGATGCTCCTTTACAATCTGATGTGTTGTTTGGTCCTCCTGTTGAGGCAGTTTTAAAGAAAATGGAAGACAAGGCTAAGTCTATGCAGACTGTTAAAGATTTTGCAGGTCCAGCCTCCAAAGTTTAGTAGAAATTGGCCTACTAAGGGGTGGACGATCCTTCTTATGATTCCCAGTCTAGGGGTAGATCTAGACGTGGTAGGGCAGAGCTCAGGGCTCTTTCAGGCCTAGAACAGGGAGTTCTCCTGCACAGTCTTCGGTGAGGGCAGGGGTCAGTCCTTTCGTAAACAGACCCAATGACCTCCTTTTCAGCTGCCAGAGCCTTCTCGCCTGGCAGCACCTTTGGGAGGAAGGTTGGCACTTTTCAAAGAAAATTGGAGTTTAATTACCCAAGACAGATGGGTATTGGATATCATACACCACGGTTACAGGTTTTATTTCCATACCTTGCCTCCTTTCAAAGGCATGCCAGACATTCCTCCTCAACAAAGAATAGAGGCTCACAAGCAAGTTTCTCTGTTACTCCAAATAGGGGCCATACAGCCGGTCCCTATGCCAGAAGTGGGCCTAGGATTTTATTCTCGCCTGTTCCTAGTACCAAAGAAGGGGAACACGTGGAGACCAATTTTGGATTTACCTACCCTCAACACTTATCTGGACATTCCCAAGTTCAAAATGTTGACGTTACAGCAGCTTTTACCTCTGCTGGGCAAAGATCATTGGATGGTAACTTTGGATCTCAAGGAGGCTTACCTTCATGTTCCTATCAGACTAAGTTGCAGGAAGTATCTGCTTTCGAGCTGGGACTTCTCACTATCAGTTCTCTGCATTGCCCTTTGGCTTATCTACTGCCCAGAGTATTCACGAAAGTTCTGGCTCCAGTGATAGCTTTCTTCAGGCTAAAAGGAATACAGATCTATCCTTATTTGGACGACTGCCTGATTCTGGCTCAAGGAAGGGAAGAGCTTCTTCATCATTTGGAATATGTGATAGCAGTGCTAAGATGCCTGGGGTATTCTGTGAACGAAATAAAGTCCAGTCTAGTACCCTCTCAGGACATGTGCTTTCTGGGTGTGAGACTGAATACAGCATCCCAGATGGCCTTTTTAACCCCGGACAAACAAAAGAGTCTATCCCTTTACTTCAGTCAAATATCTCATCAGTCCGTGCTGACTGCAAGGACAGTCCTTCAAGCATTAGGGTTCATGGCATCTTGTATTCTGGTGCTTCCCAATGCCAAACTGCATATGAGGAAGCTACAATGGTATCTCAAAAATGTATGGACACAGCACTGCCAGGATCTGGACACTGTCATTCAAATAATACCTTGCATTCAAAAGGAATTTTTATGGTGGGCTCAGGAATGTCACCTAAACAAGGGACTCTCTGTGACCCGGCCAGAGGCGAGTCAGATTTTAACGACAGATGCCTCAGACAAAGCTTGGGGAGCTCATCTACATGGAAAGTGGATACAAAACAAGTGGCCTGTCAGACTACAACATCTACATATCAACATGAAGGAGATGTTAGCAGTCCAGTTTGCATTAAAGGAATTACTTCTTCCAGGGCAGGTGTTGATTCTAACAGACAACACAACTGTCATGTGGTACATCAACAAGCAAGGGGAACGATTCTTATCCTCTATGCAGGCAAGCAATGATTTTGTGGGAGACTGCTCTCAGTTTACAGCTCAATCTTCAGGCAAGGTTTCTGCCAGGAGCACAGAACTCCTTAGCAGATGTGTTGAGCAGACGAATTATGGATCCCCACGAGTGGAAATTGGATCCTCATGTATTTCAGAAATTGACAGTGTCATGGGGAACTCCAGACATAGATCTGTTCGCTTCTCCACTAAACCATCAGCTGCCAAAGTTTTGCACAAAAGGTTTCATCCCACAGCTTGGAAAGTGGATGCTCTTTCTTTCAATTGGAGCAATCTTCATGTGTATGCCTTTCCTCCTCTGCCTCTCCTCCCAAAGGTACTTCTAAAGGTCAGACAGGACAAGCCAAGGATGATTTTAATAGCTCCAGATTGGCCTCAACAGCACTGGTACCCATTACTGAGAAGTCTGGCACGGAAGCCTCCATGGCCTTTGCCTTCGATTCCACACCTGTTGTCACAGGAGGACAGCCATTTGCTGAATGTCAAACTTCACTCTCTTCACCTAACAGCCTGGCATATTCTGTTTTGAACCATAGAGGGTCTCAACTTCCACAACAAGTTTTGAATGTGATTTTGGAAGCTAGAAGGCCTAGTACAAGGAAAGTGTACGCAGATAAATGGAAGAGATTTTTATTTTGGAGTGCAGCAAAAGATTTTGATGTTTCTGAGCCTAATTTGAGTGTGGCTCTTTAATATCTTACTGAGTTACTGGACAAAGGTTTGTCTTTCTCTTCTATTAAGGTTCATGCTGCAGCAATTTCGGCTCACTATGATTGTGTCCCACCATTGTTTTCTCATCCTTTATTCAAGCAATTTCTTAGAGGGGCAAAGAATATAAGACCCCCACGAAGAGCTCCTACTCCTGCTTGGGATCTCAATTTTGTGTTGGAGAAACTCACTCTACAACCTTGAGCCTGCAGCTACTTCTGAGTTGAAATATTTATCATGGAAGACTGCTTTTTTGTTGGCAATTACCTCTGCAAGAAGGGTTTCTGAATTGCAGGCCCTTATGGCAGTTGAGCCTTTCTTGATTTTCCATACGGATAGGGTATCATTACATACTAATCCTTCCTTTATGCCTAAGGTGGTTTCTAGTGTGGCTTTAAACCAAACTATTCATTTGCCTACTTTTTATGCAAATCCCCAAAATAAAGGGGAAAAGATTTTGCACACTTTAGATGTACAGAGGCAGTTGCGTTATTATTTGGACAGAACTAAAGGGTTCAGGCAGTCTCAGCAGTTGTTTGTTTCTTTTGCTTTGAGTTCTCAGGGCAAGCCTGTGTCTAAACAAACTATTTCTAAGTGGATTGGGTTTTGCATTGCTTTCTGTTATTCCCATCATGGCAAGGAGGTTCCAGCTGGGATTAGGCCTCATTCCACTAGGGCTACTGCCACTTCAACAGCTTTTTTGAAGGGAGTGGCAACCAAGGATATTTTGGAGGCAGCTACTTGGAGTTCAGTGCATACTTTCTCTAGGCATTATCACCTGCCACTTTACTCTAAATCCAGGGCTGGTTTTGCCACTGCTGTTTTGCAGGGCATGTTGGCAGCTCCTGCTTCCTTGTAGTTAGCCATCCTCCCTTAACTCTGCTTTGGGATTCTACCCAAGTGTAAGGACTGCAGCAATGTGAGATGAAGAACATAGTACAGTTTTGTACCTACCATAAATGTAGATGTTCGAAGATCCACATTGCTGCAGTCCAATTTACCCTCCCTCCTTCCCCTCTGCAGTTAGAGGTGGTTGTGTGGGTTGGGTTGTACATATTGTGTATATTGTATATTTTGTACATATAGTTAGGGCAAGGGTGGTTGGTTGGTTGTTTGCTGTCTTTTGGTTTTGACCTTTATTTTTAGGGTCTTCTGACATCTGGGGCAAGAAAAGACTGAGGATATGACGTCGGTCATGCGCATTTGTACCCTGACGTCCTGATGTCAGTCAAATGCGCCTTGACCGACGTCAGCCTTATACTTTGATATTCGGGCCGACCGAGGACAGCGGACTACCCCAAGTGTAAGGACTGCAGCAATGTGGATCTTCGAACATCTACATTTATGGTAGGTACAAAACTGTACTTTAACCATGTCGAAGACTTTAGAGAGGTCGATGAAGAGTGCAGATGAGAGGATGTTTTTGTTGCGGTTGCTATTGATGGTCTCTGTAAAGGATAAGGATGGCAGTGGTGGTACTATGTGATGGTCTAAAGCCATGTTGACAGCTTGCTATTAAGTTATGTAGAGAGAGATGATGTAGACGTTGTTGGTGAATGCATTTCTCCATAATTTTTGTTAAGGGTGATAAAAGAGCAATTGGCCGATAGTTAGTGTAATCATTGGAGTTCCCACCTTTATGTAAAGGGATAATATGGGATATTTTCCAGATATCTGGGATGGTTCCTTCTTGCATTGTCCTATTTATAAGTGTAGATATAGGGTAGGCAATTACTTTGGCTGCTTTTTGGAGATATTGGGAAGGAAGTTCGTCAGCAGATGGAGTACATGGCTTAAGTTTATGAATAAATTTATAGATGAGAGAAGTAGAAATGGGTTGTAGTATGGATTTCGAGGAAGAGTGTGGTAAGTTGATGGGAAGGCTGGAGTTATCAGAGATAAGTTGCCTAGCTAGAGATTGTATAGTCTCAGTGAAGAAAGAGTTAAAGGTATTGGCAGTTTGATGGGGAGTATTTGGATCTGCATCAAGTGGGGTGGGTGTTCGGGAGTTACCTGGGGAAAGGAGGTTATTTATGTAAGACCAGAACTTTTGTGGATTATTTTGATGAGTTTGTTGAAGTTTGCAGTAGTAGTTTTTTTTGTCTGTAAGTATTGCCTTTTTTGTACTATTTCTAAGCTGCCTAAAATGGAGATGATCAGAGCTATTTCTATTAGACCTCCATTTGGCCAAGACTTTATTCCTAAGCAGAATTTGATTTCTAGTTTCATTCGAGAGCCATGGGGCTGCGTTGGACTTCATTCTGATGTATACATCTACATCTTCCTTATTGTGAAAGATGCAAGAGGGTTGTCTTCATTCCTAGTCTGCCTGAGTTCAGCAGGCACATTGGTGCATCAAATACACTAGAGTGAATACTGTCAAGTCTCTTTTTCTGCAAATAGCCTAGATTACATCTATGATCATGATGAGCAAGTTCTTGAATACCAGTGTTTGTGAGTTTCGCAGGAGGTTTTAAGTTTGGTCTGTACCAGTACCATTTTCAGTACAAGGTCTGCATCTTTGATGCATCATCTACACCAAGAGTGTTACATTTCCGTTTCCCATCTACTCGTCAAGGTTTCTTTTGAAGAGGGTTAGCGAGGAGCTCTGCCTAATGTAAATTAGAATCTTGTTCCAGAGCATGGGAAGTTTCTGGGACAGGAATCTATCCCTCCAGCATGTCCTATTTATTGTTGTGGTGAGGAGTAGACCCTGGAGCATGTGGCTCGAGGGGATATGGTTTTCTTTAGGTGGAGCATGTCCATCAATTCTGGGTTGGACACGGCCTTGTATGTCAGGCAGAGATCACCTCTGAGTAGGCGGTATGCAACTGAGTACAGCTGGAGTTTCTTCAGTTGAGCTGCATAGGGCATCTGCTTGAGGCCAGTGATCCTCTTGGTGAGGTACTTATAGGTTCATAGGTTCATACTAGGCTATCTGCCCTAGGGCATTTATAAGCCTAGCCAGAATGTGTTTGGCTTTCGCCACCCATTTTAAATTTATTTTGCTATGCCCTTTTTCGAGGTTAGTATACTGTGCCTCTGTCTAACAGTGACACAGAAGTGATACCCGGGGTAAACCTACGATCTCCCATCCACTCATCAAGATTCCTCTTGAAGAGAGTCAATGAGGGACTCTGCCTAACCTGGACTGGGATTTTATTCCAGAGTGAAGGGAGCCTTTGGGTTATGAATCTGTCCCTCCAGCATGTCCTATTTATTTCGGTGCTGAGGTTCAAGTCTCTCGAGCATGTAGCATGATGGGATTTGGATTTTCTGGGGTGCAGCATGTCCATTAATTCCGGGTTGGACATAGCTTTATACGTCAGGCACAGATCGCCTCTGAACAGGCGGTATGCCACTGAGTAGAGCTGGAGTTTCTTTAACCGGGCAGCATATAGCATCTGTTTGAGCCCTTTGATCCTCTTGGTGAGGTACTTTTGGGGTCTTTCCAGTTGCTGCAGGTGTCTGGTAAGGTACATCCCAAAAGGGGCATTGTACTCAATTATGGGCCTGATGAGGGATGAGTAAAGAGGCACGATGACCTCCCCTGATCTAGATGTGAATCCCTTCATGATTAGGTGGGCTATATAAAATGTTTTTCTAACCACTTTGTCCACGTGGTTGTCAAATGAGAGATTGCTATCAACTTGGGTCCCCAGGTCCCTAATTACTTCTTCTGTACTTAATGGATTACCACCTATGTGGTAATTTGTGGGCACTTTGTTTTTGCCAAAGGGGATGACTATACACTTTTTGGCATTTAGCTTGAGGCCATGGCTCTGGCACCAGTTGTCTGTTTCTATGAGGCCCTTTTGGAGGATGCTTGTGTCGGCTGGAGAGTTGATTATGGCGCCCAGTTTGCAGTCATCTGCGAACTTGGTCAGCTACGGTCCTTCCGTGTTGGCCTGTACCTCCGAGAAATATATACCGAACAAGTGAGGTCCCTGGACTGAGCCTTGTGGGACACCACTTGTAACTGGTTTGGAGTCTGACATGGCTCCAGCAATTCTAACCATATGGGTTCTGTCCTTGAGCCAGTTTGCAATCCATCTAGTGACATAGGGGTTTATATTTAAGCTGGTGAGCTCATCTATAATGCCCGAGTGGGGTATTGTATCGAAGGCTTTTGTGAGGTCCAGGTAGGCTGTGTGGACCACCTTCCCCTCGTCAATGGCCTTGGTGACTGTTTCAAAGAAATCAGCCAGGTTTAAGAGGCAGGATCTGCCCTTAACAAAGCCGAACTGGGTAAGATCCAGTGTCTGTAGGTCCCCAATATCTTTATTTATGAGGTCCATGATGATCCTTTCCATAGCTTTGCAGACCAAGCTAGTCAGGCTTATGGGTCGATAGTTTCCAGGATCCGTTGAGGCACCACCTTTATGGAGAGGGACCACTGTTGCTGTACGCCACTCTTTGGGCACATATCCTGTAGTAAGGCTGAGATTGAACAGTAGTTTTATGTTTGGGTTTAGCTCTTCTTGGAGTTCATGTAGGACGCAGCCCGGGACACCGTCTGGTCCCATTGATGCTGTGTTTTTTGCTTTGGAGAGGGCAGCTCTTTACCTGAGCATCTGAGATGTCAGGGGGACAGCACTCTGCTGGGATAGATATTTGCCCTTTCGGTGGGGAGGGGGGGAGAAGTTTGCACTGAACCTGTCAGCTAGGATGTTGGCAATGTCTGTGGGTTCAGTGTATTTTTTGTCATTTTGGACTATTCTGAGCATATCTGGGAATTACCACCCAGGTTCCTAACATAACTAAAGAAAGCCTTGTGATTATCCTTAGTGTCCTGTGCAATTTTTCTCTCGAAGCTGGCCTTAGACAATTTTATGAGTGCCCGTAGTTTTTTGCTAATACTGATCAGTGATGCCTTCCCTTTTTGGGATTTTGCTCTATCATTTAGTAGCTTCCTCCTCCTATTGTTTAGTTTGTTAATGGCTGGGGTCCACCAGACAAGGACGTCTGCCTTTGGAGGATTGGGTCTTGGTTTTATTTGGGATCGCATGATCCATGCATTCCTGAAGGTGTTCATAGACTTCTGTGGTCTTTCCAGTTGTTGCAGTTGTCTTGTAAGGTACATCCCAAATGGGGCATTGTACTCTATCATGGGTCTGAAGAGTGATGCATAGAGGGGCCCAATGACCTCTTTCGATCTGGATGCAAACCCTTTTGTGATTAGGCGGGCCACACAGAAGGATTTTCTAACCACTTTGGCAATGTGATTATCAAAGGAGAGGTTACTGTCTACTTGGGTCCCCAGATCCCTTATTACGTCTTCCGTATTTAGGGGGCTACCACCTATGTAGTAGTTTGTGGGTACTTTGTTTTTTCCAAAGGGGATGACTATGCACTTATTGGCATTTAGCTTGAGGCCATAGTTTTGACACCAGGTATCTGTCTTTGAGACCCTTTTGGAGGATGTCTGTGTCAGCCGAAGAGTCAATTATAGCCCCTAGTTTGCAGTCATCTGCGAACTTGATTAGCCATAGTCGTCCTGTGCTTGCCTGTACCTCTGAGAAGTATATGCCGAACAGGAGGGGTCCTAGGACTGAGCCCTTGGGAACGCCACTTGTAACCGGTTTAGAGTCAGACCTAGCTCCCGCAACTCTTACCATGTGGATTCTGTCCGTGAGCCAGTTGGCAACCCATTTCGTGACGTAGAGATTTATGTTCAGGCTGGTGAGCTTGTCTATAATACCCGAGTGGGGAATGGTGTCGAAGGCCTTTGCAAGGTCTAGGTAGGCTGTGTGGACCACCTTTCCTTCGTCTATAGGCTTGGTAATGATCTCAAAGAAGTCCACCAGGTTTAGGAGGCATGATCTGCCCTTAACAAAGACGAACTGCGTAGGGTCCAGTGTTAGGAGGTTTGTAATGTCTCTGTTAATGAGGTCCATGATGATGCGCTCCATAGCTTTGCAGACCAAGCTAGTCAGGCTTGTAGGGCGATAGTTACTGGTATCCGATGTGGCTCCACCTTTGTGGAGTGGAATAACCGTTGCTGTGCTCCACTCTGTGGGCATGAAGCCTGTGGAGAGGCTGAGTTTAAACAGTGTGTTTAATTGATGGGGTTAGTTCATCTTTGAGCTTGTGCAGGATGCAGCGTGGGACACCGTATGGTCCCATTGATGCTGTGTTTTTGGCTTTGGAGAGAGCTATTTTAACCTGAGTGTCTGTGATTTCAGGGGCACTACATTCTTCTGGTATAGTTATGGGCCCTTTTGGGGTGAGGGGGGGGGGGGACGAAGTTTGCACTGAACCTGTCTGCCAGGATGTTGGCTTTATCGGTCAGTTCAGTGTATTTTGTGCCATTCTGCACTAACTCCCGAGCAGATATGAGAATTGCCACTTAGATTCATGACATAGCTAAAGAATGACTTGTGGTTATCTTTGGAGTCCATGGCAATTTTTCTTTCGAAGCTAGCCTTGGATGATTTTATGAGGGAACTTAGTTTCTTGCTGATACTGATCAGGGATGTCTTCCCTTCTTGGGATTTTACTCTTTTCTGTACTGGTTTCCTCCTCCTGTTGTGTAGCTTGTTTGTGGCAGGGGTCCACCAGACTGGTTTCCTTTTCTTGGAGGAGTAAGTCTTGGTTTTGTTTGGGATAGCACGATCCATGCATTCTTGTAGGTGCCCATAGAGTGCATTAGTAAAGGATTTTGCAGCTTGGACATCATTATCCTTTAGCATGGGGGCTTTGAAACTTCTCACCTTGGTCTTAAGTAACGAGAAGTTTGATTTTGAAAAGTTTTTCACGGTGGTTTCTTTGACCGGGGGTGGTGGTGGAATGTGGATATCCAGAGTGATTAGTTTATGGTCAAATCTAACCAGCGAGGGGTTGACCTCCGGTGTGGAACACCGGTCGCCCATGTTGGTGATGACCAGGTCCAATATGTTGTCACTTCTGGTAGGGGTGTTGACCAGATGATCCAGGGCGTTTGAGTTTATACATTCTAGGAAATGTGTGAAATGGTGAGCTGTGTGTACACTGTTTACATATTCTAGCCATTGGTGGCAGCTTATCAAAAACTGCTGACACTTGAATAGAAGAGTTCTGCTAATCCTTAAATCTGATGATGTCAATTTTCATTCTGTCCTCAGCTGTTGGGTTCAGATCCAACTCTGCCATTACTAAAGCTCATGGCCACCAAAATGCTCTCAGGCGCCTCTCTTACCCATAATGCATCAACCCCTAGCATACTTCAGATCTCGTTTGCTGCTTTTCGTGAAAGACATGGTCAGCCTGAGCTCTCGAGCTTTAATTGAGGTAAGTGCTTTTTTTCTTTATGGTTTCTCTTCCTTTTTTTTGTATAACATTTTTCTCTTACGTTTTACTCTGAGCAATTCTGTTTTACTATTGTTTCTTATTGTTTTCCTGCAGTCTATAACCCTTTCTATTGTACATGCTTGTGTAGTTCTTCATACCATTGCTGGTATTTTCCTTCCCCTTTCACTTTCTTATGTTAAAAAAAAAAAAAAAAACTTTTATCCTTTTCTGTTTTTCTCGAAAATTGTCATGTTTTACAAAGGGCCTGCCAGCTTCAAGAAATGGCAAAAGTGTGGGAGTAAATCACCACTTTCTGATCCACATACTTTGTTTTTATTGTTTAGGCCATCAACATCTTCAAAAAGATTGTTCTATCTGCAAAAATTTCAATCCTAGCAGCATAGTTATCTCTAGGACTGAATCCTCCAAAACTAAAATTAAAGAGATGTTGACTGAGTCTCCAAGACCATCTACTTCTTGGACTCCTTCGGGACAACTGAAGAAAAAAACAAGATCAGATCCAAAATCTGCTCAGATCCTCTTCTTCAAATCTGAGGGAAAAAAATATTTGGATCCAAGCTTTTCTGATCTGAATTTACTACAGCGAACAAGATATTCTCTGACGCTGGATCCAGTACCTTCTAGGGTTCCCTGTCCCTTTCTGGAGAGACATTGTTCAAGGTCACCATCCTTTGCCCTCAGATCAAGGAATTATTTGGCTCATTTTATGAGATTACAAAGGGATTTCATCAAGGAGCTTTCAAAATCTCTTTTGGGCACCAGTTCTGTGGCTGTTCAGTCTTTTATAGTCTCTCATTTGGCTACCCTTCAATGTATTTTAAATTCCTGTATGAGGCTTATCTTGCATGCAGCTGAGGATGCCTCAAGGGTGGCTGGTTCAGGCATTTCCATCACTAGACATGCCTGGATGCGCTTGTGGATTTTTGTGAAGACTTTCAAATCCTCGATCATCAGTGCTCCCTTTGACAGCAGTTCATTGGTGCAAAAGTGAAGGACACACTATCCAGGTGTGAAAAGGATGGAAAGACCATCTCTGCAGTGAGTGTACATTTTTCGACCCTTCAAAGATCCTTTTCTAGGAGTCAACTGGGTGGACAAAACTGTGGTTCAGAAAGTCCCAGGATCCTTTCCTGGATGTACATGGAGATAGTTCCCCCAGGGGAAGAAGGGAGAAACTCAAATGGACAATGACACACACGTGGCAGGGGAAGTCCTGCAAAACCAAGGGTCCAGAGATTATTTTCTGACAGATCATGTCAGCGCTCCTGAAAGGAGGGCCGATTGTCCCCCTCTGGAGGCAATCAGGTGTCGACTATCCCTACACCACAGATCCTGGCTAGATTTAACAAAAGAGATACATGGGGTGCAGAGCATTATTTCCAGAGACTATATTATTCCCTTTTCTCTTCCACCTCCCACTGTATGCAAAATTCCCAATGTTCTACCCAGTCAGAGTAGAGAAGCAGCACTAGAAATACAAAAGCTGCTAGAAAAAAGTCATCCAAGAGGTCCCACCAGCCCAGATAGAAACCGAAACTTGCTTAAGATTCATTTTAGTGAGAAAGAAAATAGGGGACTGAAGACCAGTTTTGGATCTCAGTGACTTGAGCAAGTCAGTTCATTGTACAAAGTTTTGGATGGTCATGGTTCAGTCAGTTCTACCCTTTCTGGGCAAGGATGACTGGATGTGCTTGATAGCATGCATCCTGAAGGTCTGTCACATAAAAATGAACAGTGTGTCCAGATGGTATTTAGACTTCCAGCTGGGAGCCAGTCACACTCAGTTCAGAGCACTGCCCTTTGGTCTCCCCACAGTGCCCCCTGGATGTTCACCAAATGCATGGCAGTAGTAGCGGCTCACTTGAGACTGCAGGGATTCAGAGCGTTTCCATATTTCGACTGGTTCATTGCCACTTCAACCAAGCATGTACTATTAACAGCAGGAAATCAGGTGATCCAGACTTGTTCTTATCTGGGGATAACCATAAATTACAAGGTCTGTTACAACCAACCCAGACATTGGAATTCATGGGAGCAGTCTTCAACACAATGTCAGTGACCGCTTCTCTTCCTCTGTCAAGAGTGCAGACTATCAGATTCCGTGACAGGAAAATAATTCGCAATACCAAAATTTCAGCCTGATTAATCCTTCAAGCCTTTGGGTCAATGTCATCTGCCAAAATCTTGGTCCCTTTTAACCAGATTTCATATGAGAATTCTCCGTTGGATTATAGCAACACAGTGGTAGATTCTTTATCAGCTTATGTCAGCACAAATAACAGTCACTCAGGCATGCAAGAAATACCTTTGGTGTGGATTGTCAGATCAGGTTCTGCAAGGCTGTCCTTTCATTCTCCCTCAACCCAAGGCCACAGTGATCATGGACACTTCCCAGATTGGGTGTGGAGGGGGGCACTTCCTGGGGAAAATAGTCCAAGGCACTTAGTCCCCTGAAGAGGCCAATTTGCATTTCATTGCTCTAGCGATGAGAGCAGTGCTGTTAGCGTTGCAGGCCTTCCAGAATGCTCTCGCTTTAGGGACAATTATGATTCAAACAGGGAATGTCAGTAGTTTGGTACATCAACAAAAAAGGAGAAACCACATCTTACCCCTTGTGTTAAGAAGCACTCAGTGTGCGATCTCATCAAGCTGCTTTCACATAGCAACATACATTCCAGGGAAGTCCAGTGTAATAACAGACACATTGAGCAGGTCCATTCTTCTACCTCACTTGTGGTTGCTCAACAAGAAAGTGACAGAAATGATTTTCCATCAGTGGGACCAGCCTTGCTGCAATCTTTTTGCTTTTCCCCTAAACAACGAATGCAGCAGCTACTTTGCCCAAAGAAAGTAAGGTCCATATTGTGTAATTTTGATATACTAGTACGCTACATGTTCTCTTAGACTTCTGCTTTGTCATTTAATCTGTACAAATGATGTTTTAATTGACAGTTGTCCAAGTGACAGAAAACTTTAGAGGTGGTGTGAATGAATAAAATTCATGGTCTTTTAGTGTGGGGTAAGATACAGGAAGACCATAATGAGATAACTTCCGCTGTTTAATAGACTAAAACCCAATCATTTCAAACTTAGTAAAAGAAAATGTAAGATAAGCGTGACAAGTCTGAAGCACATCTGTCATATCAAGAAGAAATTTCTAGATGTTATGCAGCTGTCAAAGCCAGAAAGCAGTGAAGATGTTTCTAAGAATGATGCTGTATTTTGCAGTGTTTGTGACAAATCTGAGATAATTATGTTTCTAAGAAAGCTGCTTAGCAAGATGGAGCCTGAGAAAGGAGCTATCAACAGAGTTTTGAAATCCTCAAGAAACTTCATGTTTCAACATTAAGAAACTTTGAGTGAGCTGTGTTTTACAAGTAGATGCCAGTTTGAATAGTTTAAGAGCTGTGGTCTTGTAAGAGGATATCTGTTGCCTGGGGATCAAGAGCGTTTAGAGCTGCAGAAAAGAAAGAACATTCGGATAGAAATAGATCTATTAACAGTAAGAGACACATCTAATTCCATGAATGTGTCTGTGTGGAAGACATAACAGACCAATAGCCCTTGTGTAGCTTATTTAAGAAGTATTTCTACAGGTTATCTCCTAAGTTTTGTAGTGTATTTAATATACAGAATCATGATTTGAAATTGAAATCCAGACTTGGCATGGAGATGCACATAGCAGGTATACTGAGAAGGGTGTATTTACCCGAGGTGCATGGAGAAGGTTTAGATGAGCTAAAGATTGTGAGTCATACCACAGTTAACAAAGAAGAAAAGTTAAAAAGTTGGTGTAGTGCTGCCGACTTGGAATTGCAGTTACTGAAAGGTGTTTGAACAAAAGATGTTTTCTTAAAAATAAGCCCCAGTTAACTGATTAGGCAAGTGGTGCACAAGATATACAGATAATATCTTGGAATTGTGAAGTGCAGAGAAATGACGAGAGATACAACTGGCAGCCCAAAGAAGGAGATGCTAGGTGAGTGGGAACTGATTTGTTCAAATTCAAAGAAGCTGTGGGTCTCGTGGATTGTTTTTCCAGATTTGAAATAATAAAACTGACAAACAGGAGTGGCTACCAGGTGTTCTATGTATGCAGTACTAAAGTGGGAGGAATTCAGACATATGACATTAATCATCAGCAATCCAGTGGGCAAGTGGAGAAAACATTTCAAACATCAAAAAAATTAGGAGAAAAAGCTGTAACAAAGGCTGTGAAAAAGTTTTGGAATAGAGTAATCCATTGCAGTGATTTTATTTGGAATAAGGGAGATAAAAATGACCTTAGATGTTGGAGACTGGTATCCTTAAATAATGCAGATTATAACATTTTAATAAAAATAATACAGAGAAGGATGAAAGGGTATATAATTTTAATAAAAATAATTCCGAAGAAGATGCAAGAGGTAATTGATGAAGTGTTATTAATGGGACTTCATGGAATAAAAAGAAGAAATACTAGTCATTAGTTTTAATTAAGGTGTAATGAAAGGAGGTTCTAATGTAAAATTACTAGTGGTAGATGTGACAAAGACAAAATAATGTAGATTGTGAGTAGTTGAAAGTTTTATGTGGCTGTAGAACTGGGACAAAAATTGCACATTACAGATGGCTTATAAAGAAACTCAAGTTGCTGTTTTGGTAAATGGATAGAGTGATTAAGATTTTGCTAAAAAAAATGAGTCTGGTAAGGCTGCCCTATGAGTGGCACATTATTTTCTTTTCATTACTAATGAATATATTTGCAAAATAGATGAACAGAAAATTTGTAGCTGTAGTTTTTTTGATTGAAAGCAAATGTAAAGATACCGTTGTCCATATCTTAAGCTGATGATGTAATGTTAGCAAACAACAAAATACGGATTAAAGAAGCATTGAGGTTAACCATTCTTAATGGCATTGGTTTAAAGTTAAAAGGTGGGAAAAAAGTAAAGGTCTGAGAATACAAGACTAGTGGAAGTGAAACTTTGGTTTTGGGGTGTGTGTGAAAAGAGGAGGTCTGTGAAAGAGCAAGAGGTGAAATGCTAGTGAAATTAAGGAGGTCATTGTTTTGTGGTACACTTTTTTAAGATGGCTTTTAAGAGCAAAAGTGCATTTGATAAACTGTTTAATAGGCAGATAGGGTTATATATGATTTGTGTATATGCCCCCAGGAAGCAAGTAGAAAGAAAAACATTATCTGTAGTAATTTCAGAAAGGGGTCCAATTGAAACCTAATAAGAAGAGGGGTGTTGTGTGAAAAGGGCATTTTTGAGATTGGCCTGTTTACATTTGTTTTGGTAATTAAGAATGTTAAAAAGGACAAATAAAGCAGGATTGCAAGCATTCTAAGAGAAAAATATTGAATGTTTTGTGGGAAAATGGCTGAGGGAAGACTAAAATTATAGAGAAAAGTAAAAATCTTATGTTAATCTTAATTCATTTACATGTTATGTTTGAAACCGATCCTTATTCAATACTTAATCCTTGTTTTTGTTGAACCCTTTTCGCTAGTGCCCTAATGTGAACTTGTCAGTCTCACCGTTCATTCTTTACTGATGGGTTCGGAGCCAATCCCTGGGCTCCAATATGGCCAATTGCAAAGCTCGAGGTTTTCAAATAGCTCGAGGCCAAGTCCCTGTCCCATGATGCACCTGTGAATTACCTCAGATCTAGTTTGCCGCTGCAACAGATCGGAGGTTTTGAATTAGCTTGGGCCAGATAAGAAAATTTTTTCATTAAAAATTCTATAAAGGTGTTCGATAGTATAGTTAGCTAGGTTTGTTTATAAAGCTCTTATAGCTTTTAATGCACTGTTCCCGTCCCTTTTACCATTGTTCAGATATTTCTAGTTGGCCTCTTTTAGGCCTAGTTAGTTGTAGTTTTTATAGGTGTGGTCTGTCTAGCCTTCGAGTTTTTTATGTAAGGCTTAGTTCAGTAAACCTGTGTTTATATAGATAAGCTTATAGCCTTTCCTTCACTCAGCTTGCTGTGCTGCTATTAGATAGTGATGTTTTCTGTCAAGCCTTTTTGTATTTATAAGGCTTAGTCTTTGTTACTGTCTAATTTACAGTGTACTCTCCTTGTTTAGATAACATTGTTATTTCTCAGCAGCTGTCCTGTTGGCATAGTTTACTTTGTGTGACTTCACATATTGTATGTGTGTGTGTTTTAGCCTATTTTTATTAAGGCTTACCTGCTATCCATTTATTTGGAGAAACTTTGCTATTGTTTTTTGTGTGGCAGTAAATATCTCTAACTTTATAATGGCGGATCAAGACAAGCACCCCAAATCTCGGTTCAAAAAGTGCCCCAAGTGTGGCCAGAAAATGTCCGTTACAGGCAGTCACGACAACTGTGTCTGTTGTCTAGGGGCTCTGCATTTGCAAGACAATTGTGCCATTTGTTATTCCTTCTCCTTTAGGGTCCTGCAGGAAAGGAAGAGGAAACTGATCGATAGAGGCTTGTTGAAGCCTTCCTTTCAGTTTCCTAGCTCAAGAGAAGTAGCTTGACTACGTGACATTCTCATTGCTTTTCATAAGTCTTCCACTAGAATTACTTATCTGAGCAAGTGGAAAAGATTTTCCTGTTGGCTGAAAGATAAACAAGTAGACCCCTTTTCAGCACCAGTGTCGATAATACTAGACTATCTGGCCGACCTGTTTCAATCGGGTCTATCGGCCTCTACCATTAGAGTTCATTTGGCTGCAATTTCAAATTTTCATGAGGGTGTCCAAGATTCCTCTCTTGTGTCCCATAAATTATGCAAGACCTTCATAAAAGGTGTGAATCATCTGAAGCCACCTTTTAGAGAACCTATTTAACCATGGGATTTATCATTAGTTCTACAAGCTCTGACAGTGGCACCTTTCGAACCAGCCTCTTCTTGTGACCTCAAGTATTTGTCATGGAAAACCTTGTTTTTGGTCGCTATTACTTCTGCCAGACGTATTTTTGAACTTCAAGCTTTATGTATTAAGAGTCCATACTTAATTTTTCATAGAGTGTCTGAGAACTAATCCGTCATTTCTGCCTAAAGTGAACTCTTAAATGTCCATTAATCAAGCCATTGAATTGCCAGTTTTCTTTCTCAATCATTCAAACAGAGGAGAGTATTGCCTGCATACCCTAGATATACACAGGCAAATCCATTTTTACTTGAGCAGGACTAAACCCTTTTGTAAATCTGACCAGTTATTTTTGGCCTTTTCTGGACGTAGACCAGGATCTGCTGTTGCTAAGGTCACATTAGCTAGATGGTTGAAGGACTGTGTGACCTTTATTTACACACAATGTAATATCTTGTTGCTTACTACCATGAAAGCTCATTCAACAAGGTCGGTGGCAACTTCTGCTGCCTTCCATGCCAGAGCTTCTTTACATGACATCTGTGCAGCTGCAACTTGGGCTACGCCTCATACCTTCATCAGTCATTACAAATTGGATTTGGCCTCCAGGGGAAGAGCATCTTTCAGTTCTGTGGTGCTCAGGAATGTCCTTCCATGAGAGCCTCCCAGGAATAGAGGTAGCTGGGGACTCTGTCCCATGCATAAGGAATGAACGAGGATTAACAATATCTGCCTCATGTACACAGACAACCCTCTCCTCCTCCCAACAAATTCCAACACGTGAGAGATGCAACCATATAGCCAAACTGGAGGCTAAGCTCTCTCAACTCAGTACTGGCATAACCAGTCAGGAGGAGAAGGAAACCACACTCACTACAATTCCAGTCTCACATAGACCTACCACGACAGCAAACCAAACACATAATCACACAAAAACATACTCGGAGGCTCTAAATAAAGATCTGCCGAAGCAGCAGAGACCTCCAAAGCAGACACCCAAGCAGCTGCTACCCCAAAACAAAACACGTGCAACACATATCTCACAAAGCCAGTGTGTCAAACAGTCACAGCCCTTAAGACTAAACAACACACCTGATACACTTGTAATAGGTGACTCTATCATCAGGCACACTGATGTCCCGCTCACCAGGCTGAACAAGGAGAGGGTCACGGTGAGCAGCCTGTCGGGTGCTAGGATCCGCCACATAACACAAGCACTCAGGTCACTCCAAGGCAAGTACAAATATGACTCAGTCATTGTCCATGCTGGTGTGAATGACCTGAGACGTACCTCCCTGGACAACATGAAAAGAGACATAAAGGAGCTCTCTGAGCATGTAGCCCAGGCCGGTATGACCCTGACCTTGAGTAGCATCTTACCCTCACCAAGAATGATGCCACAATATGAAGACAAGATGACCAATTTCAACAATTGGCTTAAGTACTGGTGTCATTCAAAGGGGATCCAATGCCTGTCAGCTTGGGATGATATGCTCGACAAGCCACGATGCTTCGCTAGGGACGGCTTGCACCTGTCACCCCTGGGCTTTCGGATGACTAGCCCGGTTAACAAATGTAAAATAAAATAAATAAAATAAATAAATAAAATATTGGCAAAGGCTCTTGCTACCCCCATAGTGCCTTTTTTAGGCAAGGCTCAAAAGACAAACCCACCTCCATAGGTATCACAAGGGATAAGAAACTAAGAGTAATGCTACTCAACGCCAGAAGTCTAAACCTCAAGATGCACGTACACTCAAAACTCTCCTTAGCATGGAGAACATTGATATCTGTGCAGTAACAGAAACCTGGTTCAGGGCTCCCGAGAGCACCCCAGCACTACCAGGTTATACCTCATACCATGCTTTTCGGCCCCAAAACTTGGACCGAACCACAAAAGGAGGGGGAGTATCGGTATTCATCAAAGATACCCACACCTCCAGGTTGGTGGCAAAGCACGAAGCATCAGAGACTATCCATGTGCAACTAACAGTGGGTAAAACTGCCTTCCAGTTTATAGCCTGCTACAGACCACCCTCCCAAACCCAGGAACCCCACTCGGCCTTCCTGAGAACACTGGAAAATATGAAGGTCTCTCCAAACACCATTATATTGGGCGACTTCAACTACCCAAACATAGACTGGGAGCATTACTCTAGTTCCAGCACCCTAGCCCAAAGGTTCCTAGAATTTATAAACTCAAATGCTATGGAACAACTTGTTACCACTCCCACAAGAGGGGAAAACATACTGGACCTGATCATCACCAACATGGGGACTCTATGCTCCAGACCAGAAGTGTATCCCTCACTGGTAAGATCAGACCATAAACTAATCTCACTGGATATTCACATCCCGACCCCACCCCCTGCCCAGAAAACCACAGTGAAAAACTTCTCTAAAGCAAATTTTACACTCCTCAAAACTGAGGTGGAATCCTTCAAAGCCCCCGGGCCTGTGGAAAACAAGGCCCAGACCGCAGAATCCTTTATAAACGCATTCTATGAACACCTTCAGGAATGCATGGATCATGCGATCCCAAATAAAACCAAGACCCAATCCTCCAAACGCAGACGGTCCTGTCTGGTGGACCCCAGCCATAAACAAACTATACAATAGAAGGAGGAAGCTACTAAATGATAAAGCAAAATCCCAAAAAGGGAAGGCATCACTGATCAGTATTAGCAAAAAACTACGGTCACACATAAAATTGTCTAAGGCCAGCTTCGAGAGAAAAATTGCACAGGACACTAAGGATAATCACAAGGCTTTCTTTAGTTATGTTAGGAACCTGGGTGGTAATTCCCAGATATGCTCAGAATTAGTCCAAAATGACAAAAATACACGAACCCACAGACATTGCCAACATCCTAGCTGACAGGTTCAGCGCAAACTTCTCCCCCCCCCCACCAAAAGGGCAAATATCTATCCCAGCAGAGTGCTGCCCCCCCGACATCTCAGATGCTCAGGTAAGAGCCGCCCTCTCCAAAGCAAAAAACACAGCATCAATGGGACCAGATGGTGTCCCGGGCTGCGTCCTACATGAACTCAAAGAAGAGCTAAACCCAAACATAAAACTACTGTTCAATCTCAGCCTTACTACAGGATATGTGCCCAAAGAGTGTCGTACAGCAACAGTGGTCCCTCTCCATAAAGGTGGTGCCTCAACGGATCCTGGAAACTATCGCCCCATAAGCCTGACTAGCTTGGTCTGCAAAGCTATGGAAAGGATCATCATGGACCTCATAAATAAAGATATTGGGGACCTACAAACACTGGATCCTACCCAGTTCGGCTTTGTTAAGGGCAGATCCTGCCTCTTAAACCTGGTTGATTTCTTTGAAACAGTCACCAAGGCCATTGACGAGGGGAAGGTGGTCCACACAGCCTACCTGGACCTCGCAAAAGCCTTCGATACAATACCCCACTCGGGCATTATAGATAAGCTCACCAGCTTAAATATAAACCCCTGTGTCACTAGATGGATTGCAAACTGGCTCAAGGACAGAACCCACATGGTTAGAATTGCTGGAGCCATGTCAGACTCCAAACCAGTTACAAGTGGTGTCCCACAAGGCTCAGTCCTGGGACCTCTCTTGTTCGGTATATATTTCTCGGAGGTACAGGCCAACACGGAAGGACTGTGGCTGACCAAGTTTGCAGATGACTGCAAACTGGGTGCCATAATCGACTCTCCAGCCGACACAAGCATCCTCCAAAAGGGCCTCATAGAAACAGACAACTGGTGCCAGAGCCATAGCCTCAAGCTAAATGCCAAAAAGTGTATAGTCATCCCCTTTGGCAAAAACAAAGTGCCCACAGATTACCACATAGGTGGAAATCCATTAAGTACAGAAGAAGTAATTAGGGACCTGGGGACCCAAGTTGATAGCAATCTCTCATTTGACAACCACGTGGCCAAAGTGGTTAGAAAAACATTTTATATAGCCCACCTAATCATGAAGGGATTCACATCTAGATCAGGGAGGTCATCGTGCCTCTTTACTCATCCCTCATCAGGCCCATAATTGAGTACAATGCCCCTTTTGGGATGTACCTTACCAGACACCTGCAGCAACTGGAAAGACCCCAAAAGTACCTCACCAAGAGGATCAAAGGGCTCAAACAGATGCCATATGCTGCCCGGTTAAAGAAACTCCAGCTCTACTCAGTGGCATACCGCCTGTTCAGAGGCGATCTGTGCCTGACATATAAAGCCATGTCCAACCCGGAATTAATGGACATGCTGCACCTCAGAAAATCCAAATCCCATCGAGCTACGCTCGAGACTTGAACCTCAGCACTGAAATAAATAGGACATGCTGGAGGGACAGATTCATAACCCAGAGGCTCCCTTCACTCTGGAATAAAATCCCAGTCCAGGTTAGGCAGAGTCCCTCATTGACTCTCTTCAAGAGGAATCTTGATGAGTGGATGGGAGATCGTAGGTTTACCCCGGGTATCACTTCTGTGTCACTGTTAGATAGAGGCACAGTATACTAACCTCGAAAAAGGGCATAGCAAAATAAATTTAAAATGGGTGGCGAAAGCCAAACACATTCTGGCTAGGCTTATAAATGCCCTAGGGCAGATAGCCTAGTATGAACCTATGAACCTATGTCTTACCATAACGTTCCATCTGTATTGTTGATTCTTGTTCAGTCATTACGACCTTCCCCCTCCCCCTCCTGTGGTTTCTAGTGGATCTCACCATCCGGTTCTCTTAGGTTATTTGACCAGAGGTAGCCTGTACCTTCTTTAACTTGCAAACTCAATCTTAGGTAACAGGGAGAGGGGGATTGTGGGTAAGAGTTTAGCTCGAGAGTTTGAAGCTGACGCGAGCTTGGAAAATGGCCGTCTCTGTTCCGAGCTCGGAACCGATACCCATGCGTGATGACTGAACGAGGATCAACAATACAGATGGAACGTTATGGTAAGACGTAACTTATTTTTATTTTCCATGCGGACAGGGTTTCCCTCAGGGCAAATCCTTCCTTTATGCCCAAGGTGGTGTCTAGTGTGGCCCTAAACCAGTCCATTCATTTGCCTACTTTTTTCCCTAATCCACAAAACAAAGGGGAATGGATACTGCACACTCTGGACGTGCACAGACAACTTGGATTCTGTTTGGAAAATCTGAGCAGCTGCTAGTTGGCTTTGCTGTAGGGGCAGAGGGGATTTCAAAGCAAACCATTTCTAAATGGATAGCCCATTGCATTCACTTCTGTTACAAGCACCATGGAAAACCTACCCCACAGGGGATAAGATCACATTCCACCAGGGCTGCATCTACCTTTACGGGATTTCTCAGAGGAGTCCCTACCAGGGACATCCCGGAATCTGCTACCTGGAGCTCTGTACATATCTTCACCAAGCATTACCACCCGCCTATCTTTTCTAAATCCAGAGCTGGATTTGCCACAGCAGTCTTTCCGGATCTTAATAGCTGGCCATAATGCTCTTTAACTACCTCCTCCCTTCCTTAGCTTTGGGAATCAACCCAAATGTGATGACTGCAACAGTGAAACACAAAGAACATAGTACAGTTGTGTACACTTGCCATAAATGTTTGATTGTATTCACTGTTGCAGTCCTGGTTACCCTCCCTCTAGCCCCCTGACTTCTCTTGGCTCTACCTTTCCTTCTTGTTTGGTATATATTTTTTCATGTGCATTTGCTTTTTGATGGGGGTGTACCATACCATATAATTGCTTCCTATTGTGGGGGCACCTGACATCTGAGGCAAGAGAAACTGATGTAATATCAGCTGCATGTTTTATACCCCTGACAACCTGATGTCATGGAAGAAGTGGCAACATCCAACGCAGAAATCCAAAGACTCAGGTATTTAGGCCGGCTGAGGGCTTCCTGCAGACAGATAACCCAAATGTGATGACTGCAACAGTGAATACACTCGAACATCTACCTTTTTGGTAAGTGTACGCAACTGTACTTTAGTGGAACCCTATGAGCTGATGCCTGCTCCAGTGTCTTTGGCTCCGTGTACTCTGACGTCCTCGGTGTCGATCGAGGACTCTAGGAGCCGACACTCTCTGGTTGGGTCTGGGGAGGATAGTTGAACCGACTTTGCCTCTCGGGGCCTTGGCTTGAATGAGCTCTGCTCCTACCTTGGACTCGGAGCCCGCTGTCCCGGTGCCGGGGGTGTCGACAGTTTCTTTGGATCCATCGGCTCCCTCACATGGAGTAGAGGTGCTTTCGATGCCATGAGGAGAGTCATGTCTCCTAGGCTATCTTCGACTTCAGGTCTGCCCTCCTCCTCCCCAAAAGTGTCTGTGTCTGCTTTTGCATCACACATCCTGGCCAAGCGTAGAGACCCAGAGCCTCAGGAAGCTCCAATGGGTGGCCCCTGCTCTTCCGAGAGCTCACCAGAGACTCCCACTGATGAGGTTCCCAGGAAGAGATTGTGCAAGTGGAAGCACCTAGACTCCCCGCAGGAGTCTCTCACATCGGACACTGACTTAGATGAGTCAGAAGGGTCCCCACAGTCCCCCTCTGAGGATATCTCATTCGCTGAGATACTTGAGATCCTTAGGCAGAGGGGCGACTGGCAGTCCAAAAGCCCTACTGAGGATGAGTCAGTTGCCCTGAAGGCTTTCAGTTCTCAGCCCTCCACCTCTTGGGTGACTCCGCCCTTCGATGAGCTGATGCAGCTGGTCTCACAAAGAGCGTGGGAGTCTCCAGATTCTATGGAGCCTGCCTCCAGGAGGCCTAATAAATTTATTTCAGCCCTAGCTGACAAAACGTTTTTAACTAAAGGTGTTGCGGTTGATTCCATGGTGGTTGGTGGCAGCCACCAAGAAAGAAATGTCTGACACTTCCTCGTCTATCCATTCTCCTAACAGAGACTCCAGGATTATGGATCGATATGGGAAGTGCATGTTCAGTTCAGTGACCTTTGCTTTCCGCTGATCTACTTAACCCATTTTATTAGGTTACAAACGGGTCTCTTTAAGGAATTGAGAGATGTTCTTCAGGGTACAGTAGTTGCGCCAGCTTCTGACTAAGTTACTGCCCAGCTTTCTACCCTAAATTCTATCATCAACTCGTCCATATGCCTCATTTCTTATGCAACTAATGGAACGAGTAGGCCAGTGGGTATAGGAATTGCTCTTAGGAGACATTCCTGGATGCGCTTGTGTTCCTTCGTGGAATCTTTCAAGTCTTCCTTTGTGAACACTCCCTTTGATGGCTCATCCCTTTTTGGGCCTAAAATGAAGGAAACCTTAACCAGGTGTGAACAGGATGGAAAGACAGTCTGCCGTTGGGGTCTGTTTTTCCACCCCTACCCGACCATACCCTAAAGGTCAAAGGGGAGGAAAAATGTGGTTCCATAAAGCCCGAGGAGCCTTTCAGGTCACACATGGTGAATCCCCCTCCAGGGGCAGAGGAGGGGGTAATAATGGAAGACGCCACCCTCACGGCAGAGGGGGGTCTGCAACACCAGGGTGACAGAGATCACTTCTCTGGGACACCCTCCCAGCGTTCCTGAGAGGAGGCCCGACTGTCCTGTTTTGGAGGCAGTCAGGGGTTGCTTATCTTTGTACCCAGACGCCTTGCTCAATATAACAAAAGACAGCTGGGGTACAAAGTATAATTTCCAGAGAATACTTTATACCAGTCGCCACACCCCCTTCAATCATAAGACGAATCCCGGACGTTCCACCCAGTTACAGGGATCAAGCAACAGTAGAGGTCCAAACGTTGCTAAGAAAGAGTCATCCAACCAGTCCCAGCAGACCAGACAGGATCCGAAACTTACTCAAGATTCTTTTTGGTTCCAAAGAAGACGGGGGACTGGAGACCCATATTGGACCTCAACAGACTGAACCAATATGTAAGGAAAGAGAAGTTTTGGATGGTCACGCTTCAGTTGATACTTCCCTTCCTAGGGAAAGACAATTGGATGTTCTCGATAGATCTCAAGGATGCGTACTACCACATAAAAATGGCCGGACCATCCAGGATCACCTGCGCTTCCGGCTGGGAGCCAATCACTATCAGTTTCGAGCCCTGCCCTTTGGTCTCACCACAACCCCCAGTGTGTTCACCAAATGCATGGCAGTGGTTACGGCTCACCTGAGGCATCTAGGATTCCAGGTTTTTCCGTACCTAGACTATTGGCTTCTTACCGCCGCCACCAGGCATCAACTCATTCAGGCCAGGGAGTCCACTCTGTCACTCTGCAATCATCTGGGCATTACAGTCAACTCAGAAAAATTTGCCTTGTCGCCATCACAGCATATTGTTTTTATAGGGACAGAATTGGACACCACTACCACCACTCTAAGGATTCCAGTAGGAAGAGCCTCTCTCTCTTCTTCGTCAACATGTCAGCATCCTGATATCAAAGGACAAAGCACTAGCATCTGAAGTTCTGAAAGTATTTGGCATGATGGCAGCAGCAATTCTAGCCATACCACTTGCTCGTATGCACATGAGAATACTTCAGTGGCTATTGTTCACTCAGTGGTCTTACCAAGAGCTCCCCATGAATCACTCTTTCACAAATTCTTGCAAGAAAAAACAAACCAAAAACAGAATGAAAAAAAAATAAGTAAATCCACAGATGAGTAGTGAAGCTAGGAACCACAGAGGACACAATCCAATAATCCAAGATACTTTTTATTGATTTAGTGCTTTCGTCAAGGTGAAAGACTTCATCAGAGTAGCCATGTTTGCTAAAACACATCTTTAAATAACCCACCCCTAACTCACATTTGTTAAAAGAAAAACATCACTTTCTCCAAAAAGTAAGCATCACTTCCTCCAAAAAATATACAATAAGAAAAACTTTTAAAATATTTTTAAAATATTTAGTATGCTGCTGATAGAAAATGCTTGCACATAACAAAAACAGCATAGATTGCACATTCCTGATAAAAAATACTTGCACATTACAAAAACAGCATAGATTTCAGTTTAAGTACTGAACTAATAGAGACTCTGTCATTGAGTCCAGGAGCCTGACAGACATTTGTTCTACTCTGCCACTTAAGCTCCATGAACTCTAAAAATTCATCCAAGGCCCCCTCCCCCAAGGACCCAAATCAACTTGGTCGACAATGAAAAATTTGAAAGCATGCAGTGGGTGAAGGCTGATGTGTCTGTACAGTGTATTGTTTTTGTTCTTATGTTTAATATCGTGTGAGTGCTGGTAAATTCTGTCTCAGTGCCGTGATTGTTTTTCCTACATAGTAGGCATCGCAAGAATCGCACAGTAAACACAGTTACAGGCACCACCAAGAAGCTGACAAAGTACCAGTTCAGGCAATGACTCGAAAGGAACAGCTGTTTATTCATTTACATAAACGCAACACTCCCAACACAGCGTTTTCATCAAACAAGACTTCTTCAGATGTACAAATGACTCACAAGCTGTTATTCTTCTTGTATACCCCCATGATCCCTTAATAAAATAATTGTTTAATGAGTTAACATACATAATTTAAAGACAGTTTAAAAGCACTATAAATCCAACATCAAAATAATTTAGGCATTTAAAATTCCTATACAAATGCTCATACACTAATAGTATATATAAATATGTATATATAAAATTGCATTAATACACTAATATGTATAAAATATATATAAATATATATGTATAAATGCATTATAAAATTATTTCAGATATAAGGATGTAAATATATGAATACCTCTATACTTCCATTCAAGAAATCACACTTGTATAAATACAATATAAATACATATGATGAATAAAATAATACATGCTATATTGTAAAATCAAAATTCATTAGTTAAAGTGCATTGCAACATTGCCATAAGGTGGTGGGAAACCCACCCATAATTACAATTTTGCAGCCCTCATTCTAAGTATAGGGGCAATGGATAAATATTCATTAAGCCCCGGTGTCCTATTTGCCTCTAATAGCAGTTGCCAGTATAACTCTCTTACCTCAATCCTAGTCTCCCAGGGGCCCCCCTCACATCCTGGTCAACCTTCTCAAGGACAAAAAAGCCCCATTTGGCCTGTGTACATGATAAAGTGCATTTATAAAGTGAATTGTTGTTATCCTGTGTTCTTATAGCATTAAGGTGCTCGTAAATTCTTCTTTTTAATTTGTGTAATTTTTCCAAAGTAAAATGCTACACACTGTTTACACAAAGCTAAATAAATCACACCCTTACTGCAGCAGTTGGAAAAGCTATAGCCCTTGACCATATAACCCCTGTCCGGGATACACACAGATTCTTGATTTAGAATAAATGGACACTGGGCACATGATCCACACTTATAAGTGCCTAGTCTTTTTCTATGTAAAGATACCTAAAAGTTTCCTGATTGATAAATCATCTTCTACCATGTCTTTCAAGGCAAAATCAATTTTACGGTACGCCAGGTTGCTTTCATTCCTAGAAACTCTAATATATCTAGACGTATCATTTAGCATATCTAGCATCTTGCTGGTATATAGAATACTGTCCATGAATACCTCCCCTCCCCCCTTATCGGGTTGCATAACCCTAACATACTGGTTTTCCCTAAAGGTTTTTATCACATTAAATTCTTCCTTACTGAGGGTATACTTACAATTCTGCCGTGTTTACTTTTTGGAGTAAGTGATGTTTTTCTTTTAACCAATGTGAGTTGGGTGTGGGTTATTTAAAGATGTGTTTTAGCAAACATGGCTATTCTAATGAAGTCTTTCACCTTGACAAAAGCACCAAATCAGAAAGTATCTTGGATTATTGGATTGTGTTCTCTGTGGTTCCTAGCTTCACTATTCATCTGTGGATTTATTAAATTCTTGCAAGAAGGATCTTCAGTGGTGGTTGACCTCACTTCATGTCACAATAGAATGCCCATTTGTGCTACCCCCTCCAGTGGCCACAGTGACCACGGATGCTTCCCTGATAGGGTGTGTGGGGGGGCATTTTCAGGGAAAGACCGCCCAAGGCACATGGACCGATCAAGAGACACATCTGCATATCAATGTCCTGGAGATGAAAGCAGTACTTTTGGCGTTGCAGTACTTTCAGGACTCTCTCCCTCTGGGTACGATTGCGATTCAGACAGACAACATGTTGGTGGTCTGGTACTTGAACAAACAAGGAGGAACCAGGTCTTACCCCCTTTGTCGAGAGGCTGTCAGAGTTTGGCAGTGGGCTGTTTCCAGCCAGCACTTTCTGTTGGCAATGCACATCCTGGGGAGATCCGACGTGATAGCAGACAGACTGAGCAGAGCAATCTTTTTGCCCCACGAGTGGTCCTTGAAGAAAGAAATTGCAGACAGGATATTCCACAGGTGGGGCTAGCCTTGCTGCAACCTTTTTGCCAGTCACATAAACACGAAATGCAGAAGCTACTTTGCCCTCATTCCCCCTCCGGGAGAAGCCCCAAGGGACACACTCTGGCACAATTGGCATTTGGGTCGCCTCTATGCATTTCCACCAGTTCCGTTGATACCAAAGGTTCTACAGAAAGCAAAATCCCTGGGAAGGACCATCATTCTTAAAGCCCCTCATTGGTCTTGGCAGATTTGGTTTCCCTTCCTTCGACTTCATCTTTTGGAGGATCCTTGGATCCTGGACCCCCAGTTCCAGACCTTCTGACGCACCTATCAGTGGGGACCTTCATCCTTCTCTGCAGTCCCTGAAGCTGACAGCTTGGCTGCTCCAGTTCCCATCATAGCCAGATTCCATAACCTTTCCACTGAGACAAAATATATCCTTTTGTCCTCTCACAAATCTTCTACCAGAAAGCTATATCTTAGCAAATGGAAGAAATTTTCTATATAGGCCTCAAAAAAGTAATATTGATCCTTACCAAGCCCCTATGGCTTCCATTTTAGAATTCTTGACTATGATTTTCAACAAAGGAGCTGCAGCAGCAACAGTTTGGGTACAACTGGCTGCTATTTCTAATTTTCATCTTGGATTTGAAGGTTTGAATATCATGTCTCACAAGTTATCCAAAGCATTTCTCAAAGAGACTTTTCATGTAAGACCTCCTGTGAAATCTCCCTTTTCTCAATGGAATCTAAAGTTTAGGCTTTCACATATAATTCTCCCGCCATTTGAGCCAGCTTCATCTTGTGATCTCAAATTTTTGTTTTTTTCTTGGAAGACCATCTTTCTGGTAGCTATTACTTCTGCCCGCAGCGTGTCAGAGCTTCAGGCTTTATCCATCAAGCACCTCTATTTGATATTTCACCCTGACAAAGTATCACTTAGAACAAATCCCTCCTTCTTGCCCAAAGTTTGCACTGAAACCAATCTCAACCAAGTTATTGATTTGCCAGTTTTCTTCCCCAATCATTCTAACAATTTAGAGTATATGCTGCACAAACTAGATGTTCACAGACAGCTCAGATTCTTTTTGGATAGAACAAAAGATTTTAGGAAATCAGACCAGCTTTTTGTTTCATTTTCAGATTCCAGGAAAGGGAGATCAGTGGCTAAAACTACTCTGTCTAAATGGTTATCTGATTGTATCACCTTTGCCTATTCAGCTGCCAATATACCTTTGCAACACAAGATTAAAGCTCACTCAACCAGAGCAGTTTCTACATCATCGGCTTTTTCTGCCAGACGTCCTATTAATAATATTTGTGCACCAGCCTATCACTCATTACAGAGTTGACAAGGCTCCCAGGCACAGGGCCTCCTTTGGATCCACGGTCCTGAGAAGTAAACTCCCATGAGCCACCGTAGATTGATGGTGCTTGGGATGTTACCCATTAGTAAAGAATGAACGGCGAGATTGAACAACTTCACATAAAGAAGTTATGTACTTACCATAACGTTCCATGTGAGTTGTTCATCTCGCCTTCATTCTTACGTCCCTCCCTCCTACCCCCTCCTGGGCTGATAGATGACGGAGATGCTGGTTCCATCCTGGTTACTTATGCTTTCTCTTCTTTTACTCTAGGAATGTAAGAATGACATATGGTATTAGTTTACGCAGCAAACAAGATCTGAGGTAATTCACAGGTGTATCATGGGATAGGGACTTGGCCTGAAGCTATTTGAAGACCTCGAGCTTTGCAATTGGCCGTATTGGAGCCGAGGGATCGGCTCCGAACCCATCAATAAAGAATGAAGGCGAGATGAACAACTCACATGGAACGTTATGGCAAGTACATAACTTCTTTTTTTCACCTTTATCTCTTTCTTTCTACCAGTCGGTAATTCTTGTACCATTGTTGGTACTTTTTCCTTACCCTGTTGGGTAGTCTTTCCATACCATAGTTGGTACACCCTCTGTTTTTTCATTTTCCCTCTTACTCTTAAAGGATTGTGTTGCTTTTCTTGTTCGTGGATCATTATTATTTCAACTACACCTAATACTACTATTATTATTGGGTTGTGTGATTTCCTGTTTGAGAATTATTATACTGTTGTTGTGGAAAATGTCAGAAAACTGCTACCGGTTTTAAAAGATGTGACAAATTTGACAGAAAAATGCCAAATGTAGACAGTCATGTATCTTGTGTATACTGCTTAGGGATTTCTCACTTATCGGAGAAACCGCCTTGTAATATTTGTAAGACTTTCAGCTCCTACACTATTGCAGAACGCAGAAATAAACGTATGCTTGCTGGTTTATTAAAAATCTCCCTTTGCGGAGGTGATCTCTGAGACGGAGGCTTCACCCCCTCCAAAGAAAGATAAGAGGAGTAAGTCTCTTCCTGTTTCTCTTCATGAGACAAAATTATCAGAACCAAGGTTCCAAAGTTATCACATAAAGAGTCTTAGGTTCTGAGGCCAAAATCCTCGGCTGCCATCCTTGCTCCAAAAGAGAAGATTTCATCGGCACTAACCGCATCGTCTGTTCTGATCAACTTCGACTGCACCGTTAACTTTGCCCAAGGCACCAACCAAATCATCTGCTCCGATCTCTACGACTGCGCCGACTTCGGCACCGACAACCATTACGAAAACTGCCTCTGTTCCGACACACCTCTCTGTGTCAGTAGTCACTCCTGAACTTCATATTGGTCATTCGACCTTGGCTCAGAGAGATGAATTTCCTCCCAGGACCAGGTATTCAAAAGCCTCTAAGCACTTGGAAAAAGCCCACGATGACCTCTGGATGCAGTAAAAAGGTTTAATAGTCACACCACTTTATAGAAAATAAAAACTCTTAAAAATACTGCTTCAGGTCACAGTACGTACACATTAACACTTTAACAAATTAATGAACAGAGTTTTCATCTCCAAACAGATTTCTTCAGATGGAAAATGCATATGAATACTAATTACTTAATTGATAAACCATTTTCATTGGCAGGGCATTAAGTATCCACCATTTTTGTAAAACAGTCCTATACGAAGTTGAATTCTGTTTAAAAAGAGAGAAATGTACATAAATATGAAAATAGTTGTATAAATACACAAGTAGCTATCTAACATCAAATATCCTTGGTAAATGCCTGTAATTTAATACATATATTCAATACAATGTAGTTAAAAAAAGAAGTTATGTACTCACCATAACGTTCCATGTTGGTAGTCCATCTCACCCATCATTTTTACATATGGATTCGGAGCCGATCCTCTGCTCCGACTCTGCCGATTTTCAAGCTCGAAGACTTCTGGTTGGCTTGTGACTAAGCAGGTATCCCATGGTGCACCAGTGCAATCCCCAGATCTTGTTTGCTGCTCGCTAGAAACAGAAAGAAACCCCTTACCAACAAACCAATACTAAAGGGTCACCATCCAAGAAATTAAAAGTATTACCTCCAGATCTTCCAAGATGGGGGCAGGAGGGTGGGTTGGTAAAATTGAAGGGTGAGATGGACTACCAACATGGAACGTTATGGTGAGTACATAACTTCTTTATGTTAGGTAGTCCAATTTCACCTTCATTTTTACATATTGGACAGCGTCCCTAGCGCCTTATTCTTGTGTGGCTCATTGGAAGATACTCCTGAGCACCGTGGAGCCAAATGATGCTCTACCCCTAGAAGCCAAATCCAACTTATAATGAGTAATGAAGGTGTGAGGGGTAGCCCACATAGCTGCTGAACAGATATGATCAGTTGGTAACCTGGCTTGCAAGGCTGCAGAGACCTGGTAGAGTGAGCCTTGATCCTGTGGGGTAAAGTTCTGCCCTCCAAACTGTAGATGAAAGCTATGCAACTTGAAATCCAGTTAGACAGTGTCACCTTAGAAACTGTTAAGCCCAATCTGGAATCAGAAAAAGAAATGAGCAACTGGTCTGACTTCCAAAATTCTTTGGTCCGTTGTAAATAAAAACGTAGCTGTATGTGAATATCCAGCTGGTGGAAACAATATTCAGTTGCATTGCTATGATTGGGAAAGAACACTGGAAGCTCAATGGGACTGGTTCAATGTGGCAGAAGAACAAACTTTGGGAACAAACGAAGGACTGGTACGTAAAGAAACCCTGTCTTTATGAAAGACTAAATAAGGTGGCTTAATAGACAGGGCTTGTAGCTCAGAAACACATCTAGCTGATGTAATAGCTACTAAGAACACAGTCTTCCAAGACAAATATTTTAAGGAAGATGAATGAGACGGTTCAAAGGGGGAGGGGATGTTAGTTTGGGCAACACAAAATTTAAGTCCCAAGAAGCCACAGGTTCTTGTAATGGTGGTTTCAGTAAAGTGGCTCCTTTCAAGAAAGTCTTGCATAACTTATGAGACATAAGGTTGACATTTGGAGACCCTAAATAAAAATGTGAGATCGCTGCCAATTGTACTTTGATGGTGGCCACTGCAGATCTGTGCTGAAAAAGCTCCAAAAGGAATTCCAGAATCACAGGAACAGGAACGGGAGTGGTGTAAGGATCCACTTTCATTTTCTGTGCCCAAATAGAGAACCTTTTCCATTTACTGTCATACAGCCTTCTGGTTGAGGGTTTATGTGAGGATAAAAGAATATGGGACACTGATGACGAAACATCATGAAGCCTGACTAGAGATGGAACTGGAGCAGCCAAGCTGTCAATTTGAGGGTGTGGAAAGAGGGGTGTAACGAACCCAACATGTGGGTCAATAGATCTGGAACTAGGTCCAGAATCCAAGGATTGTCCAGGAGAAGAGGCTCGAGGAAGGGGAACCAGACCGGATGAGGCCAGTAAGGAGCAATGAGGATCAACTTGCTTCCCAGTCAGTTGGCTTTCTGTATCACTTTGGGGATAAGAGGGAATGGAGGAAAAGCATAGAGAAGTCTTGTGGGCCAATCGTGGACCAGAGCGTCTCTGGGTGTTTCCCTCGGAGGGGGAATTAGGGAAAAATAACTGCTGCATTTGGTATTGACTGGACTGGCAAAAAGGTTGCAGCAAGGTTGTCCCCATTTTCAGAAAATCTGTTCCACTATTTCCCATTTCAGAGACCACTCACGGGGCAGTAAGATTGCCCGGCTGAGCTCGTTAGCTATCACGTTGGTTGTCCCTGGAATGTGCATTGCCACCAGAAAGCACTGGGAAGAAATCACCCATTCCCAAACTCGCATGGCCTCTCGACAGAGTGGGTAAGATCTGGTACCACCCTGTTTGTTGATATACCACACAACCGACAAATTGTCCGATTGTATCGCAATCGTCCCTGGAGGAAGAAGGCCCTGAAGTGCTTGCAACGCCAGAAGCACCGCTCTCATCTCCAGAACGTTGATATGCAGATGAGCCTTGTGTTCTTGCCATGTGCTGTGGACAGTCCGGCCAAGATGATGCCCCCCCACCCAACCTGGGGGCATCCGTGGTCACAGTGGCAATGAGTTGGGTAGGTACAAAGGGAGCTCCCGTGAACAAGTTGTTTGGGGCTATCCACCAGCGAAGGTCCTTTTTGCATGATTCCGTCAGCAGAATAGGGTGATTTAGCAGTAGATATTGGAATGACCACTGGGAGAACAGGAGCCATTGAAGGATTCTCATGTGCAACCTGGCTAAAGGTATTAACAGAATGGTTGAGGCCATTGTTCCAAGAAGTTGAAGAATCCATTTTGCTTTGACCTTCCGAAGCGGAAAGAGACGCTGAACTTGTGGGATGAGGTTTTGTGCTCTTTCGGCGGGAAAGACGAACTGTCATATCCACTGTGTCTACCTCTTAGCCTATAAAAATCACAGATTGCGAGGGCAGTAATGCAGATTTTTCCCAATTTATGGAGATCCCTAGTTGAGCATAAGGCTGGATGGTGGCATCCCTGTTTTGGAGGAGTAGATGCCTGGTGGGGGCGGTCAGGAGCCAGTCGTCCAGATGCGGAAACACCTGGAATCCCTGACATTTCAGGTGAGCTGTCACTACTGCCATGCATTTGTTGAACCCCTGGGGGCTGTGGTGAGACCAAAGGGCAGAGCACGAAATTGATAATGGCTAGCTCCCAGCTGGAAGCGCAGATACCTCCTTGACGCCTTATCCATTTTTATGTGGTAGTAGGCGTCTTGGAGATCAAGAGAGCACATCCAATAGTCTTTCCCTAACAATGGGAGTATCGACTGCAGTGTGACCATCCGAAACTTGTCCTTTTTCACAGATTCATTTAATCTGCTGAGGCCCAATATTGGCCTCCAGTCTCCGGTTCGTTTTGGGACTAAAAAGAACCTGGAATAAGTTCCGGATCCTGTCTGGTCTGCTGGGGCGGGCTGGATGACTCTTTTTGAGAGCAACTTGTTGATCTCCATAGTTTCCTGATCCCTGTGATTGGGTGGAACATCTGGGATCTTCTTGGGAACAAACGGTGGAAGGGAAAAGGGTATGGTATAGCCTCTGGTAACAACTCTTTGTACCCACTTGTCTTGGGTTATATTTAGCCAGGCTTCTGAATACAAAGAGATGCGACCCCCGACTGCCCCAGAGAAATGCAGTCTGGTCCCACATCAGGAGCGCTGATGAGGCCGCCCTCGAAAGGAATCACGGCCTTGCTGGTATTGTGGACCGCCCCTGCCTCTAGGACGATGTCTACCATTTCCTCCTCCTCCTCTGCCTCTGAAGGAGGATTCACTCTGTGTGTCCGGAAAGGCCCTCTGGGACTTTTTGATCCACATTTTACCTCCCCTTTGACCTTTTGGGTATGGTTGAGAGGGGACGGTAAAACGGACTCCCACGGCAGAAAGAGGCAGAAAGAGTCTTTCCTTCCTGCTCACACCGAGTGAGTGTTTCTTTCACCTTGGGACCAAACAAAGAGGAACCATCAAATGGGTGTTGATGAAGGTGGACTTAAAAGGCTCTGCAAAGTTACACAAGCACATCCAGGAGTGGCTCCTAAGGGCAACTCCTGAACCCGCTGCTCTGCTCCGCTCCATTAGCAGCATGGGAGATAAGCCGCATGGAGGAGTTAACTACCGAATATAGAGTGGACAACTGAGCAGAGATCCTGTCAGGGAATCCTTCAGGACAAGCACCCTGTATGGAATCTCCTAACTCCTTGAGGAGATCCCTCTGCAACCTCGTGAAATGGGTTAGATAGTTCAGCGGCTTTACACACTTCCCAAATGTGTCGAGACTCCTTGTTTGGCGGATGAACAGAGGAAGAAGTCTCCGCCAACTCCTTCTTCGTGGCCGCCGGCACGACCATGGCATCTACGGGAATGCCTGTAGACAAGAATTCTTTTCCAGTAGAGGCAGACAGGAACTTATTTCGTCTTCTAAGAACTGGCTCCACGGCATCGGGAGTATCCTACACCTTCTGACTAACCAGATCCATTAGCTGGTTGAAAGGAGGAGACACCCAAGAGGCAGAGGGTTGAGACCCGAAAGCCTTCAGGTACACCGACTCCTCATAAGAAGGGTTGACAGTGGGCCAGTCGCACCTCTGTTTAAGGATCTCTAGAATGTCCACAAAGGAGACATCATCAAAGGATGACTTGGGGGACCCTCCAGACTCCTCGAGGTCAGTGTCCTATGTCAGAAACATCCTGGGGAGTCAATATGCTTCCTCTTGCATACTCTTATCCGAGGGGGCTCCTCGAAAGGACCTTCTGGGGAGGCCCCGGAAGAGTGGGGGGCCACCATCTGGTGGCTCCTGAGGCTGCGGGTCTCTGCTGTCTCCGGAGAGAGTAATTACTGAGACCGAAGTGGGAGCCCTGGGGGGAAGAGTGCTTGTACCACTGGCATGGGCTGTAGATTTGTGACAGCACACTCCTCATCACCTCAAAAGCAGACCTCTCTGGCTCCGAAGACCACCCCCGCTCCGAAGACCACCCCCACTCCGAAGAGACAAAGGACGGTGCCGGAGCCCGAGCCATCGGCTCCGAGATAGATGCAGGATCTGAGCTCACCCTGGCGGAAGCACCGAGAGGAAGGCTCGGAACCGATGAAGATCGATTCAAACCCTCCACATCGGCGCCGACAGAAGAGCTTCGGTCCCTGGTCACGACGAATGGAGCTGAGCGTGTTGGAGCCGAACTCTGCTCCAATGCAACAGCAAGGGGAGCCAGAACCGAGGGTACCTCCGTTGGTAACAAATACTCCAAGCCAACATGGCTCAGAGTAGGAATCACGGATGAGGGCAAAATTGGTTTGAGTGGCTCCGGAGCCGATTGGGTCAGAGCCAACAAAAATTTAGGCAGAGCAGACGACTTCAGGAGTCTCAGTACTACCCTCTCCACATCTTCTTCCGAAAGACTCCTGGAAGATCTAGAAGATAAAGTTGGGGATCTCGACCTAGCAGGCACTGGAGATTTGACCAGCAAAGAGACTGGTAGGGACTCTACAGACCGGCTCCGGGCAGAAGAGGCAACTATTACCAAGGGTTCAGCAGCCGGCACCGAAACGCCTGTGACCGACTGAAACCACGGTGCTCTCCTTCGGCTCCGAAGTCGAGGAGGCAGATTTTGTTAATTTGGAAGGCGGCTCCGAAACACCAGCCGGTGCCAGAGAAGACCTTTTTGAACCTTTTGATTTTGAGTCCGATCTTGACTTTGAAGACTTAGTTAAAGAAGTCTAGAGAAGCACATCCGAACTCGTCGACGCTGCACACGAGATCTAGGGATTGCACTGGTGAATCATGGGATACCTGCTTAACCATGAGCCAACCAGAAGTCTTCGAGCTTGAAAATCGTCTGAGTCGGCTCCGAATCCATATGCAAAAATGAAGGTGAGATTGGACTACCTAACATATACATTTACACTAAAAACAACTGCCTGAATGCAGCTTTTTCTAAAATGATCTACTAGCACCATCTAGTGGCTAAATACTAAAACTTTTTACACAGATACAGTGAAAGCACAGATAAAAAATGCAACATTTTCATTATAAAATTCATAAAATTCTTAAAATTTGTCACCCATTAAAAATACATATCTATGTTAAATAATATAAAATGCATACATATATTGCACTATATAACAAAGCAAACACATTATAAAACATTATAATTTTTTTGACCTTAGTTTTAAAATTGGATTTAAACCAACATTAGCAAAGTGCTAATTGATATAAAATTATTTCTCAGGAAGAAAAACTTGGAACTCTTTTTTGATCCGGAATTAAATTTGAATATGTATGTAGAACTAAAAAGAAGAAGCACTTTTAACCCACCCCTACACTCTCATTTAAAAAAATTTTGAGGCCCTTATGGAAAAAGAAATAAGGGCTGAAATAATCACAAAGTAGGCTTTAATCTTTCGAAAGAAGAGAACATTGTATTAAAAGAAGTAAGTCAAAACAAAACAGTAAGAGTGATGAGACCGGATAAGGGTGGGGCTGCTGTACTGATGGATAGCTTAACATATGAGGCTAAGATGATGGACTTGTTAAAAGATACTTCCAAATATAGAATAGGTTCTATAAATGGAATTAATATAGCGAATAAAAAAGTAGAATTATTTCTAAATGACTTGTTAGAAGGCACTATTGATGTAAATTTGTATAACTTTTTACACGTAGACAAACCTATTACAACCATCATATTTGGTATCCCAAAAGTCCACAAGAATGTACAAAATCAACCACTGAGGCCTATAGTTGCCTCTGAGGGGGTCAATAACAGCCCCTTTGGCCAAGGTTTTAGACAATAAACTGAAAAAATAGCATTGAGTGGTCAAGGTATTGTGAAGGACTCTTGGGACCTGTTAAGAAATATAAAAGGGAGTATGTGTAAAGAAGGAATAATTTTTATAACAATGGATATATTGGATTTATTTACCTCGATTTGTCATACAGAAGGTATGAAAATGTTTGAATAAGTTTTAGTGAAGGAAGGAAAATTTAGCAATAAAGAGTTTTATTTGATTTTAATGCTTATGGAAATTGTTAAAAAATAATTTCATTCATTATGAGGGGGAATTCTTCTAACAACAGCAAGGTGTGGCAGTGGGGGCCAGATGTGCTCCCATTTATGCAAATATGATTTTATCTTTCTGGGAAGATAAATTCATCCTTAGTTCCAGGTATACTAACTGCTGGAAATTGTATAAAAGATTACCTGGATGATATGTGTTTTTTATGGGTAGATACTGAGGAGAAATTTCTAGAGTTTAAGTACCTGTCAGACTCAACACAGTTTTTAAAGTTTACATGCAAAACTGATACAAGCAAGCTTGAATACTTGACATCTCTATCACTAAGCAGCTAGGAAGCTTTAATTCAAAAGTATATAGAAAGGAAACATTCACTAATTCCTATTTAGCATTTAATAGTGCACATCCCTTTTGTCAAAAGAAAGGAATAATTAAAGGTCGATATGTAAGAGGGAGCAGGATGACATCAGATTTGAGGTAGAATGCAGTAAACTATTCAAGATGTTTTGTGAAAGAGGTTATCCTGCTGACCTGATTAAAAAAGTAGTACAAGAAGTTAGAGAAGGGAGAAAGGGAAGTTTAAGCCTATTCTAGGAGAACGCCCATTGGAGAGTGATGTTAATGAACAAGAAATGGTAAATAAAGACAATGGCCATTTGGCTAGAAACCTTGTGACAGACTATAATGCGAATTCAAATTCAATAAAAACACTATTAGAAAAGGAATGGACCACGTTTAGTGCTACATCAGACTTGGGTTTCATTTTTAATAAACCTTTTAAATGCACCTACCATAAAGGCAGAAGTATTAAGAATATCTTAGAAAAAAATAAGAATGAAGGAATAACTGGTAGAAAAGATAAAGTTGGCATTTTTAAATGTGGGCATTGTTCCCAATGTGTATGGATTGACAAGACAGTCTTCCTGAGAAGTAGGGATAGACTGATAACAAGTAAGAGTTTTTTAAATTTGCAAAACAAATGGAATAGTGTATCTAGTTACTTGTAACAAATGTGACTCATTCTACTTAGGAAAATCAGAGAAAAAAATTAAAAAGTAGAATGTATGAGCATTATTATGATATTAGGAATAACTGCACAAATAATGCACTATACAGGCACACTTTACAATGCCAAGATGCCAAGTTTTTCTTTTATGTCTTGGAAGTCATACATAAGGATATTAGAGGTGGGCCATGGGAAGCTAGACTGATTACAAAGGAATTGTATTGGCAATTGTCATTAGAAGCCACTAAGACCCCTGGGCTCAATGACTCTGTTTCTTTAAAACCAGTCTTAAAACTTAGATCAGCAAAATTATAATGTTTTCTAATGTATTTGCTTTGTTATATAGTGCAATATATGTATGCATTTTATAGTATTTTATAATATTTAACATAGATATGTATTTTAATGGGTGCATTTTTTATCTGTGCTTTCACTGTCTGTGTAAAAAGTTTTAGTATTTAGCCACTAGATGGTGATAGTAGATCATTTTAGATAAAGCTGCATTCAACCAGGGATACAGAGATTCTTTCTCTGAAGAGCGGCCCGATTGCCTGCTTCTGGGATGATTTCTCTCTGTACCACTTTGCCTGGCAAGAGATCACCACGAATTCTTGCCTGCAGACAGTAATAACCAGAGGATATCACATTCCCTTCATTTCAAAACCAAAGCCAACCAGGAAATCCCAACGTTCCACCCAGTCAAAGGGAATTTGCAGCAATAGAAATTCAAAAGCTGCTTCAAAAAACAGTCATCCAAGTAGTCCCCCCAGACCAACAAAAATCCAGATTTTACTCTATCCTTTTTAGTGCCAAAACAAACTGGACTGAAGGCCCATTTTAGACCTCGGCAACCTAAACAAATTTGTTAAACAAGTAAAGTTGTGGATGGTCACAGTACAGTCGATGCTCCCTTTTTTGGGAAGATGATTGGATGTGCTCTATAGATCTTCAGGACATGTATTACCACATAAAAATGGACAAATGCTTCAGAAGATTTCTCCACTTCCAGCTGGGAGCCAGTCATTACTAATTCCGAGCACTGCCGTTTGGTCTCTCTACAGCCCCGAGAGTGTTCACCAAATGCATGGCAGTGTTGACAGCTCACTTGAGACTGCAAGGATTCCGGGTGTTTCTATATTTGGACGATTGGGTCCTTACCACCCCAGCCAAGCATAAACTACTGTTCATTGTACAGCAAACATGAACATTTTTGACTCACCTGGGCATTATTGTGACCGAGAGCAAATGCAAACTTAGACCATCCCAAAGGCTGCAGTTCATAGGGGCAGAATTTAACACACACATCTGTCAGGTATTTCTTCCCTCCCATAGATTACAAAGACTGAGATTTTAACTCCAACCAATTCTGAACCATACCAAGGTTCAAGCAAGAGTGATTCTACAACTTCTGGGATCTATGGCAGCTTCCATCATGATGGTCCCATTAGCGAGACTTCACATGAGACTCCAATCGTTGTTAGTAACTCAATGATTCCCTTTAGATCTTCCTATGTCTTACAAGATCGGGATAACCAATCATTGCAAACAAGACCTTCTCTGGTGGCTGAAGCCAAATCAAAACCTATGGAGTCGCCCATTCTCTCCTGCTCAGCTCTTAGCCATAGTGACCACTGATGCTTCCCTGATTGGGTGGGGGGCCATTATACGGGACAGACCGTCCAAGGCACTTGGACGCCCCCTGGAGGACAATTTGTGTGTCATTGTTCTGGAACTGAGGGCAGTGCTTCTTATATTGCAAGCATTCCATTCTGTCCTCCCTTCGAGAACAATTGCCATTCAGTCAGACAACATGTCAGTAGTCTGGTACATAAACAGGGGGGAACCAGATCCTACTCTTTGTCAGGAAGCCATGAGAATCTGGCAGTGGGCGATAGCTTCCAATCGCTTTCTTGTAGCAATGCACATTCCTGGGGATTCCAGCATGATTGCAGACAAGTCGAGCAGATGCATTCTCCTGCGTCACCTAGTGGTCCCTCAATCCGAAAGTGGCGGCAGAGATTTTCAGTCGCTGGGGTCAGCCTTGCTGCAATCTATTTGCCTCCCCCACAAATCACAGATGCAGTAGCTATTGGCCATAATCCACTGAAGGACACTCTCCTACATGATTGGCCCACTGGTCTTCTCTAAACTTATCCTTCTCTACCCTTGATACCACAATTCATGAAGAAGGCTCTTCAGTTGAGAAGCAAAGTTATCCTCATTGCTCCTTACTGTCCTCATCAAATTTGGATCCCGTTTCTGTGGCGAATTTGTCAACCCTGGGTTTTGGACCCAATCTCAGACTTGGTAATGCATCCACAGGGCTTGATTCACCCAAATGTGTCCAGTCTTAAGCTGACAACTTGGATGTTCTTCGTGTTTCACTGTTGCATCTTCACCTGTGGGTTATCTCTGCTGTGGTATCCTTCGGCCGTCCCGAATACCAGAATCCATGTTTTTTTTGCGTTGGCTGCTGTCACCTGTAGTCTGACGTCCGGTCGTTAGTGCTGTAAAGCAAGGGAGCTGACATCAGTACATCAGTCTTTCTTGCTGTGGAGCCGGTAGCAGAAGCAGTTTGCACGAGTGCCGGTCGGTCGCTACCAGAAGTTGAATTTCAGCTGAAAACGTCTAAAGCTAAATACCCCATTGGGAATCCTTTTTTCTTCCACTAACTGATGTACGAAAAAGTTAACAAGTGTCTCGCCTATGGAAAGCAGATCCCACACTGAGACTTCCATTCTTAGTGTCAATTGTTTAGGCCCAGACCACAACGTCCCCTGTTGCCGGTTCTGTGCCCTCTTTAATGCGAGAACCATTCTCCGTAGAGCTCTTTTTGTAATCTGTTATTTTCATGTTCTGTCTTCACATTCCGATATGGCATCTGTCAGCCAACAATCTTTAGACATTCCAAAAAAAGTAGCGATAAAGATAGAGACAGACCTCACAAGGCTAAGCTTTTCGATGACGCTGCCACTAAGCAGGTCATCAGTTCTCCGGAATTCAGTGAGGTGCATTTTCAGCCCCTGATGCCCGATTTGATATCTACGCAGGCCTCTACTGAGACCCTTTCGGAGTCTGGTATGCCGCAGAAATCTTCATCATCTGAGCTTTTGGTGGTCTCTGCCTCAGTTAGGTCCAGAGCTGTGATGCAGGCACCGGCTTCCGAGGAGGCCCTTTGCACTACCAAATCTAGACAAAAAACAATGTCTTCGCATCCCACTACTGTTTCTCTGACTGACTGATTCTCTAAGCCCTAGAAGCCAGGCCACTTCTAGAAAATCTGCTTCTAGCCACCGTCTTGCTACTGCTGCACCACCCCAAGCACAAATACTTAAAATGGTGGAGGATCTCATCTCCCTTATCAGGTCACAACTTCTAAAAGGAAAAGGCGCCCTTCTCTAGAAATTGACAAAACAGGAGTCTGACTATTCAGTTTTTTGAAGAGAAACAGCATCTCTTAACTGCTTATGAGGATTCAGATGCAGAGTAATCCATCCCTTCTGCTTCCCCTCCAGAGGACCTTTCCTTTGGGGAAACCCTTCACTCCCTCAGGGAACATTTCCAATGGGACTCTCGGGACTTTACACAGTCTGAGTTTCTGGACCTGCCCCAGCACAGACCCCTGGCCACCCCCCCCTATTTTAGAAGTGGTGGATGATGTTTTCCATGAATCCAGCTTAGACCCGGATGCCCTCCCTCCTACTTCCAGGAAAGCTGACAGGTACTACAGAGTACTGGATTCTCACGAATACCTATACAGAAATCCTGCTGCAGACCCAGAGGTCATTACACAGGGACCTAAAGGAACCACTAGATCTGCCAAGAATCCTCTTCCTTCTGACAAGGACTCCAGAGTTCTGGACAGATGGGGTAAAAAAGTATACACCTCTGCAACCTTAGCCATCAGAGCACTCAGTTGTCAGTTCCATATGTTAAAATAGCAACAACACACGTTGGAGCTATTAAAACAGAAGACTGCTACTTTTCCTGACTATGACAATTCAAAAGAATTAGCAGATTTACTGCACTCTGCTTGTCAAGTGGCCAAACACTCATTACAGTGTGGATAATGATGCCCTAGAAGCCTCTAGTGGGGCAGCAATAACAGGATCTGTTATTAGGAGATATGCATGGCTGAACGAACAACCAGTCCCTGATCATGTCAAGTCTAAATTTATTGATGCACTCCTAGATAAGGAGCGCTTGTTTGGGGAAAAAGCAGAAGAGCTGCTTAAAAAGATGGAAGACAAAGCAAGATCTGTGCAAACAGTAAAAGATTTCATCTGATGTTGTAAATCTTCATTCATTCCTTACTGATAGGACTTCAGTTCCGTCCTTGGAACCAACATGGCCTGGACCAACCTCACACCTGCCAAAAACTCTCAGCTAAGTCCTACCCACAATGCTCCTCTCATAGTCTCTTCAGATCTCGTTTGCTGCGTTCCTAGTCAGACCTGCCAAGCCTTTCTCTCAGCTAAGTAGCTTTTTTTGTGTTTCTTTGTAGTTTTATCAACTAATTACCTTCCCTTAGTCAGTTTTTTCTTCTAAGGTTATCTCTTGTTCCTAAACCCTATTTTTCCTGACTAAACCCTACCCACTACCGTGGCAGTTCTTTCGTACCATCTTTGGTACTACTCCTTCTTCCCTACCTTGGTAGGCCCTTCCTTTACCTTTGGTATTTCTTAGTACCATTGCTGGTACTCCTTCCTAGCTATCTGTAAAAAAAATAAATAAATAAATAAAAGTACGCTATCCCTCCATACTATAACTTCTGCTGTTTTTGTTGTCCTTCCCGGTACTGGGCTGCCATCCCTCCTCGGGCGTGCCTGCTTTCCAGGTGATGGAGAGGGTCCTCGCTTCAACAGGCTCACAGTTGGCACCATTGGCAACAGAACCAAAACCCCCCCTCTAGCATGCAGCTGTCTCAACTTCCTACTCTGGGTTCTCAAGCATGGGAGCCGCAAGACCTTCCCTTGAGGGGAACCCTTTCTCTGGAGTCGTCCTCAGAAGACACCACTGGGGAGCCACCCCAGAAGAAAGTTTGCAAGAGGAAGTATCTTGATTCCCCTGAGGAATCCATCACCGAAGACACCGATTTACGATAAGGGAGAAGGGTCCCCATGGTCTCCCCTGGAAGATGTCTCATTCGGAGACCTTCTCGAGATCCTCAAGCAGAGGGAAAACTGGAAACCCTCCAACCCTTCAGAGGAATCGATGTTCTTGCAGGCTTTCTATGCTCAACCATCTACTTCCTGGGTGATCCCACCTGCAGATGAGCCCATTAGGCTTATTGTGCAGCATGCCTGAAAGGCTCCAGACAACATAGAACCTGTCCCCCAGAGGCCAGATAAAATTTTGTCCACACCTGAAGACCAACCCAACTGGTCCAAACAGATGATAGCAGATTTCATGGTCATGGCAGCAGCCACCAAGAGGGAACTGGCAGAAGACAGTTCCACTGTTCATCCCCCAAACAGGGAGTCTTGGACTTTGGACAGACTGGGAAGCGGGCCTACACTTCAGCGACCTTTGCCATTCTGTCACTGAAATATCTGGCACACTTTACTTGCCTCCTAATCTCAGAAATGTCTGCCTCTTTGGCGGGGGTACTGCCTGAGGAGGTGTGTGATACTGTTGCCCAGCTAGCTACTCCAGAATCCATCTCAAACTCCTTGATGCCCTTGATTTCTCACACTGCCGAGGGGGCAGCTCGAGCAGCCGCATTGGGCATAGTCATGAGATGGCATGCTTGGATGCGTTTGTGTGAGTTCGCGGACCCTTTCAAATCTTCCTTTGTCAACGCACCTGTTGACAAATTTTCCCTCTTTGGTCCCAAAGTAAGAGACCCACTATCACATAGTGAGAAATATGGCAAGACCTTGTCTGCTGTGGGCATAGTTTTTTCACCCCCCAGAGATCCTTCTCCAGGAATCACAGTTGTGTACACTCACCATAAATGTAGATGTTCGAGTGTATTCACTGTTGCAGTCCTGGAGTCCCCCATATATCATCTTCCCCTAGGGGGACCTAAGCATCCTGTGGTGACTTTTAGCCACCAAGACCACTTTTCCTTGTTTCCTTGTGTTTCTGATGGGTTACGGCAAGAAATACTGATGTAATGACATCGGCTGCCTTGCTTTATAGCACTGACGACCTGACGTCAGACTACAGGCGACGGCAGCCGACCCAATAAAACATTGACTCTGGTATTTGGGCCAGCCGAGGGCTACCACAGCAGGAATAACCCATAGGTGATGACTGCAACAGTGAATACACTGGAACATTTAAATTTATGGTAAGTGTACACAACTGTACTTTTCTCCACTTCCGCTGATTGCCAGGCAAAGTAACCTATCCTCTGCAGTTCATCATATTCTTTTGGCTTCACATAAACCATCCACCAGAAGGCTTTACCTTAGTAAATGGAAGCGATTTTCTCTCTGGTGCAAGAATAGAGATATTGATCCTTTCTCGGCACAAACACCTATTCTGCGCTATTTATCTACTCAACTTGAGTCTGGAGCTGCAGCTTCTTCTGTTCGAGCGCATCTGTCTGCGATATCCAACTACCATAATGGCTTTCTTCACAATTCATTAATTTCTCACAAACTGTGTAAAACGTTTCTAAAGGGAGTTATGTATATCACGCCCCCTTCAAAACAACCAGTTGAACCATGGGACTTAACAATGGTCTTACAATCTTTAACCAGTCCCCCCTTTGAACCTGCAGCCACATGTGATCTGAAATTCTTGTCCTGGAAAACCTTGTTCATGGTCGCTATTACGTCTGCTAGACGTATATTGGAATTACAAGCTTTGAGTATGAAGCGTTCATATTTGATTTTTCACAAGGATAGGGTATTTTTACGAACAAACCCTTCTTTTCTCCTGAAAGTGATTTCTGATCTAGGTATTAACCAAACTATAGACATGCCTGTATTCTTCCCAAAATTCTCTAATAAAGGGGAGTATACTTTGCATTTCCTTGACGTTCACAGACTACATTTTTACCTTGACAAGACAGTCTTTTAGAAAATCTAACAAACTTTGTATTGCCTGTTCTGGTCCTAAGATGGGGAAAGCAGTATCTAAAGTTACCCTATCCAAATGGCTTCGAGACTGCATTACCTACATATACCATGAAAATAAGATGGCTATTCCTGCAAGAACTAAAGCAGACTCAACAAGGTCAGTTTCAACTTCTTTGTTTGCGCAGCAGCAACATGGGCCTCTCCTCATACATTTATTACCCGTTATAAATTGGATATGAATTCTAGGGGAAGAGCTTCCTTCGGCTCAATGGTACTTTGGAGTATTCTTCTTTAGGGCCTCCCAGGAAACAGGTAGCTAGGGACTCTGTGCCACATGTAAGGAGTGAATGAAGATTAACAATATCAGATAAAGAAGTTATGTCTTACCATAACGTTCCATCTGTGTTGTTGATCTTTATTCATTCATTACAAACCCCCCCCCCTTCATCCCCCTTCAAGGGCTGTTGGAGGTTTGGTTATGGTCCTCCTAGTCCTGGTAAGATACTTGCTTAGAGAAAGCCTCTGCTTTCCTTTCTGTAAACTATCCTGTCTTCTGGGCAAACCCAATCTGAGGTAATATGGAGAAGCGCAATATAGGTAAACCTTAGCTCGAGAGTTTTCTGTCTGGCGCGGGCTTGGTAAATGGCCGAGTAAGAACCGAGAATCAGTTCCGAACCCACATGTAATGAATGAATGAAGATCAACAACAGATGGAACGTTATGGTAAGACATAACTTCATTTTCAACAGTATCAAAATAAGATTGTTCTAGAAACTAAATTTGAATAATGTTGTAACAGAAAGCTGTTGTAAGATGATATTATGGCATTATTATGTTGATTCAAGGGAACAAATGAAGATATAAACTGTAATAAAAGAGGTTTATAAGCTGCTTAGATTTTGGATGAGGACTACTGTTGCTCAGGTTGCCTGTTAAGGGGGGATATGCAGTATAAAATTATGGCAGAAAGATTGTTTAAAAAAATGAGGAACATTGGGACATTTTTCACAATGCAATAAAAAGTTGTAAAGGAATGAAAGCATGTATATGAAAATGATTGAAGTAAGAGAAAAATTATTTCATATAGTTATGACAAATCTAAGTGAAATTGATATGAATATGATTATGTAAGCTGTTATAAAGCTTTTTTCCCTTGTGTATGTACACTTACCTATATTTTGTATTCCTTCTGATGTCATATAACTATTTTGTGTGTGTCAGAACTGGTGTTAAATGTGGAGCTTTCCTCCCCAGACCTTCACTTAAAAATGATTTTATCCCAGTATATGGGGAAATGTAGTAGGCTGTAATAAATTAGATTAGGTTTAACAAAACATGGGTGTTGGATATTTTGAGGAAAAATTGGAATGAGGCTATGACAAAGCGTGGGTTGCTTACGATGTGTGTGTATCTATCTATGTATGTGTGTGTGTGTATATATATATATATATATATATATATATATATATATTTATTTATATATATTTATTTATATATATATATATATATATATATATATATATATATATGTTTAAAGGATGAATTAGCTTAAAAGTGAGATTGTGAAACATCTCTGTGTGTATGTGCATGTCTGTTGATATGCGTGTGTATATGTTTATACACCCACACATATTTAATAAGGTTACATTTCACTTGATTAAATGCTTCTTTGGTTGACAAAGTGTAGTGTAGGACAGTGTGTGCAAACAGAAGGTAGAGTGAGTGCAAGTTTGGTCAACGAAGGCAAGTGGATTTGTGATGGTGATTTGAGTTTTGTGTGTGTTACAATTAGTGTAAGGGTCGGGTAACTATGGCCTTAGTGGATGTGTGAGTGTTTGCAGGTTAGGGCTAGATTTTAGTGTATAGGTTGGTTAAGGTTAGACTGAGGGTCAGGTAAGAGAATAGTTTCAGTGTTTTCTCTGTGTGTGTTAGCAAGCTTGATGTGTCAGAGCTGTTTTGTATAGTGGTATTATTATGGAATGTTTGCTGCTAACTTGGCAAAAATAAAATCCTCTTTCCAGAGGAAAGAACAGTCCAGTTAAGCAGATCATTATTTAGTGATAGATGGGCATTTCCATCATTGAATATTGATCTGCTTAAATCCTTAACTGGACTGCTGTTCCTCTAGAAAGATGATTTTATTTACTTTTACTAAGTTTTGCTAAGTTAGCTGCAGCCAGGATTTGACATTCTGAACAGTACTCATTATTCCCAATCTTTTTTTCTTATTTAAGTAGCACTGTTGGCTAGTAAAATAGGTTTGCAATTACAGGACATTAAAACATGGCAGATCTGGAAGTATGTCATGTGTTCAAAGGATGTGAACAAGGTGTGGTCTGATTCTGGGTTTATTAAGACTTTTAGGATAACATGGTATCTGAAGTAGTTTACTTCATTTGGTGTTCACCCTGAGGGACTTCGGATAAACACTGCTGCATCACCAGCATCTTTGATCCGAGCTCTCAGCTTCTCTCATTACCCATAATGCCCCCTGCCTCCTTCCTCCCCTCAGATCTCGTTTGCCTCTAGAACAGCAAGCAGCGTGGTCTGAACTTAGTGTTGGGTCGTTTTTTGCTCATTTTTTGGGTCGTGAGTCATAAAACTTTAAACTTTTCTCTAATTTTCTTCCTTTTTCCTCTGTCCTCCCTGAGACGGTCGATTAACAAAAAAAGTCTGTTACAAAAAAAAAAAAAAAAACAGAAAAAGTTTTCCCTTCTCTCTTTCCTTTTCTCTGTCTGTGTGTGTGTGTTTGGGACTTGTTTTTAGGGACATGACAGAAGCCCCTAAATCAGCGTTTACAGCATTTAAAGGGTGCTCACTGTGGCCATAAGCTTTCCCCGGCTGATGGCCACACTCTGTACGTGGTGTGCCTGGGGGCAGCGCACCTACAGACCTCCTGTCCTATATGTGCTGGGTTCAATCCCAGAGTGCTTAAGGACAAGAGGGATAAACTTTTATTGTAAAGGGCCTTCTGCCCGCATCAGGAACGACTGTTCCCACATCCCCATCAGGTGCAGCAGCTTCTTCTTTCTCCTCTTCCCTGGCTTCTGGGACTCAAACTCCCGCTAAGAGAGCTCGTGAAGGGGAGAAGGCCAAGAAGGACAGGCCACGCAAGAGGTCACCCGACTGCTCAGCCACAGCTGGACCGCCACCCAAGGCGAAACCTCCCAGTAGGCCTGGATTCGCCCCTGCTCCATTCCCCGAGGTTCTCCCTGGAGCCGGAGGTAGGTTGGATGTGGCTTCTAGTTTCCCTCCACCTCCATTCTAGACCAGTGTCTGTGGCCTCATCATCCCGATCCACCTGGAGCCTCAGTGAAGCAGAGATGGACAAGAAGATGTGGAAATTCATCTGTACCCAAATCCAGATGGGAGTCTTGTCTGCTCCCTGTCCCTCTGAAGGGGTATCTCTCAACCTATTTTCCTCCCTTATTACTCCTCCAATCTGGCTGGTGGTTTTGGAGCCCTTGGATCCGAGGATCCCCGCAGGTGTCTGCGCCAGTGGTACCTTGTACCTCGATGCCGGCCACTGCCTTGAGCGCATTAGATTCGAGCAGATCTGAGGTCTTGGAGCCGTAGCTTCGGGGTCAGATCAGAGGGGGTGCTGTCGGCTACGAGTGAGTCAGAGCGCAGTATCCCCATCGGTATCTCAGTTCCTGAAATCTTGGCTCTGACTCCCCTTTTGGGTCAAAGTGGAACGACTCCAATGGGGCTTTCTAAGGATGCCCGTTCTCCATCTGCCTTCGACGTGGTGGAGAGGGTTCTCTCGATACCCTTGACCATCTCGTCCTCTGATTCCGCCTGACTCCTCCTGGATCGGGTGCAGCCCGGATCATCTTGCCATCTCAGGGACAGCCTGTGCCCGTTTTACCCCAAGAAGTCCCAGGCAGAGAGCAACATGGCGTTTGTGGGTCCTCCCCAGAGAGTCACACTGAGGAGGTTCCTCATAAACGAATGTGTAAAGGAGGCACTTGCACTCCCCTTTGGAGTCCCTCACCTCAGACACTGATTTGGAGGAAGGGGAAGGTTCCCCCCGATCCCCCCCCCCCCGAGGATGTTTCTTTTGGAGACATCACCTTTGCCAGAAGGGGAGGGTGGTCTGCCCAAAAACCAACGCCAGACACATCAATGTTTCTTGAGGCATTCGGCACAGACCCATCTACTTCCTGAGTGTCCCCTCCTGCAGATCTCTTAGTGGATCTTATTACATCTTGGGCATGGAAGGAACTAGACACGGTGGAGCCCATCCCGAAGCGCCCTGACAAGATTCTCACCCACAGGATGCATTGGTTCAAGGGGTCTCCAGTGGATGCTATGGTCGTGGCAGCAGCCACAAAGGAGGAGCTCACGCAGGAGTGCTCTATGGTCAACCCTCCTGACCGTGAGTCACAGACACTGGATCATTTTGGGAAGTGGGTGTATGCTTCAG